>NW_024870716.1:12230000-12487500 GCF_019054845.1 Dipodomys spectabilis | reverse complement strand
TTAATGCTTTGTCTTGTAGCCATCGTGTGTCTGTACTTTGGCTCTTCTATGGACTGCAAACCAGCTATGGGAGCAGCCCCTTATCCATCCCTATGTTCACCTGGTACCTCCTAGAAGGTCCCATACCAAGCACCCTGTCATTAGCCACTTGTGAATTATGTAACTAACAACCATACCAACAGGTTCAGACACACATCAGTGTATTTAAACTGAAGCCCATTCTCCAGATTTAAATTCTCCACCTGTCTGGGGCTAACTTCTAAACCCATTTTTGTTCTTATTTAACAAAGGAAGAATAAGGGTCCAGTAACTCCTTCCCCCACCCCACCAGTGTCTTTCGTGTGTGTTTTAACAATTTATACAACATCATCTATAATGCACATCTCTTTTTAATTCTCTACCTCTCCTTCAGAAACCTGAACTGAAATCTATAATTAAATAGCAGTCCCTCTCTCTTTTACTTTGTAGGTAAATTATTAGGAAGGTCAAAATCCTTTGTGTCTACCTTATATATCTCTCTTGTAAATGTAAATATCTTCTCTAAATAAATACCAGCTCTCTGAATTCTTTGCCCCTTTCTTTTTTTTTTTTTTTTTTTGGTCGGTTGTGGGGCCTGAACTCTGGGCCTGGGCGTTGTCCCTCAGCTCTTCAACTCAAGGCGAGCGCTCTACCACTTGAGCTACAGCGCCACTTCCATTCTTTGCCCCTTTCATTGTACTTCCATGGATTGTTTGGTTTTGTTTTTTGATTGGAACCAAAGTCTTTTGAACCCCTTTTCAAGGGATTTGTTAATAGAATTTGCCTCTTTTCTTCTAATGTAACTCAAGCGTTACCAGCTCATTATCACACTGCCTAAAGCTGCCTGCCTTTCTTCCCTGCCACTCCTAAATTCACACTGTTATTGTACCCTGTGCCAGTGGCTCACACTTAGAACACCAGCTTCTCAAGAGGCTGAGATCTGAGGATCCAGGTTTGAAGCCAGCCTGGGAAGAATAGTCCATAAGACCCTTATCTAGCTAGCAAAAAGCTGGACATGGAGGTGTGACTCAAGTGATAGAGTGCCAACCTTGAGTGAAAAAACTAAAGAACAGCATCCAGGTCTCGAGTTCAAGTACTAGTACTGGCACACACACAAAAAAAAAAAAACAAAAAAAAACTGTTACTGTCCTATCATTTTGGTCTTTTCTGTGATCAATTTCAAGTACATATTTTCAACTATATATTTTAAAACTGTCAGAAAAGTCATGTTGTCTCTGGCAATAGATTAGAACTTGCCAGTGGCCTAATGCCACATGGTCAGTATGGTTAAAATGGCAATCTGTGACTAATACCTTCATGTTACATCTATTTAAGCTCATATCTAAAATTTGTCACTGTACTTTTAAATAGTTGAAAACAAGTAACTGCTCATACATTGTAAATGCCAGCATCTGAAATAAACCCATCTTGTTGTTTTAAATGTACATAGTGAAAATCGAAATACCATAGCAACTCCATGCTCCTCATCTTACATCTGTACAAGCAAGACCTTCTTTCAATAGCCAACACCAGCAGGATCCAGGTGGCTCACGCCTGTAATCCAAGCTACTCAGGAAGTTGAGATCTAAAGATGAAGATTCCATACCAGCCCAGGCAGCAAAGTCTGTGAGACTTATCCCTAATTAACCAGTTAAAACTGAGAAACAGAGGCATGGCTCAAGTGGTAGAGCACCAGCCTTGAGCTAAAAAACCATGGAAGAGCAAGAAGCCCTGAGTTCAAATCCCAATACGCGCATGCATGCATGCACACATGCGCACAGACAGACAGACAGGCAGGCAGGCAGGCAGGCAGGCAGGCAGGCACGCACGCACGCACGCACGCACGCACGCGCACACACACACACACACACACACACACACACAGCTGACTTTATATCCTCTAGTCTCCTTGAACTCATCCTTCCATTGTGTATTCCCCTTAGCATTTGTTCTTAATGTATTACAGTTATGTTGAAATGTGTTTTTGTTGGGGTTTGTTTTTTTTTTTTTTGCCTATCCTGGGGCTTGAACTCTGGGTCTGGGCTCTGTCCCTACATTTTTGTGCTCAAGACTAGCACTCTTACCACTTGAGCCACAGCTCCACTTCTGGCATTTTGTGGTTAACTGGGTATAAGAGTCTCATTGACTTTCCTGCCAGGGCTGGATTACAACTGCAATCCTCAGATCTCAGCTTCCTGAGTAGCCACTGATGTCCTGCAAAACACGTTTATCATCTTTTCTTCTTGAAATAAAGAATGTGTGTTTGCACATGTGTGTCTGAGGATGTTAGACAAGTTCCCAAGGCTGAGCTTTATACATAATCCCTAACTGTTTCTTACATTTCCTGTGACCCTCAATTCCCTATTCCAATTACTATTCTTCTTAATTGGAATTATTAATTGGATTAAGACATCATAATAAAAGTTATAAGTGACTGTTAAAGATAAAAATTTAATCTTAATATTATGAGGGTAGCTGATTTCATTTCAACCCATTCAGTTACTGGTGGATGATTCTTACATGTTTTAGAATAACAGGGTCACTGCAGGTGACCCTAGAAGTCATCGTGAGGAATGACTAGGAAACGAGGTCATTTCTAGTTTCATCTTCAATGAATAGACGTCTCTGTTCTAGGCCAATAATTTAATTCTCTGAACGCCAAACCATCAGCAATAATCTCACAGTAATCTATTATCTCATGTAAGTTTTATAATCCACCAATTGACAAATCAACCAGTTCCTCCTTAATTTGCTCCTAAGAATTTAGATACATCCATTATTAGAAGTACCTGTCCAAAGCTATTAACTTAAATAGTTTTGCAGAAACATAGCAAATAAGAAAACAAAACAAAAACAAAAGACCTATGGAGCAGCTCACACCTGTAATCCTATTCAGGAGGCTGAGACCTAAGGGCCAAACTTCAAAGCCAACTGGAGCAGACAAAACTGAGACTCTTGTCTCCAATTAGCCAGCAAAAAAGATGGAAGTGGAGGTATGGCTCAAGTGGTAGAGCGCCAGCCTTAAGCAGAAAAGTTAACAGAGGAAGAGTGTGAGGCCCTGAGTTTAAGCTCCAGTACTTGCAGAAAAACAAAACAAAACAAAAAAATGTCAGCAGCCAGGCTCCAGTGGCTCACACCTATTATCACAGCTACTCAGGAGGCTGAGAAGGCTGGGAAGGTGGCTCAGTGGTAGAGCGCTTGCCTTGCATGCATGAGGTCCTGGGTTCGATTCCTCAGCACCACATAAGCAGAAAAAAAAAAAAGCCAGAAGTGGCGCTGTGGCTCAAGTGGTAGAGCGCTAGCCTTGAGCTGAAGAGCTGAGGGACAGCGCCCAGGCCCACAGTTCAGGCCCCATGACCGGACCCGCCCCCCCCCCAAAAAAAGGAGGCTGAGATCTGAGGATTACAGTTCAAAGCCAACTGGAGCAGAAAAGTCCCCATGAGATTCTTATCTCCAATTAACCACTAAAAAACTGGAAATAGCTCTATGGCTCAAAGAAAGAGCTCAAAAGAGCTCAGTGATAGCACCCAGGCCCTAAATTCAAGCTCTGCAACCTACAGCAATGGGAAGCTGTGACCGCTGATTACTGCCTATAATGGCATCAATATGCCTCTTCAGTAGTGCATTCCAGAATGCAAGAAAACCAATGTGAACACTCAAAAGGTGCAGATGATGCAATCCTAGCTACTTAGGAGGCCAAGATCTGAGGATCATGGTTCTAAGCCAGTCAGGAAAATCCATGAGACTCATATATCTGATAAACTACCAAAAGCAGCTACAAGTAGAATGTGGCTCAAATAGTAGAGTGCTAGCCTTGAGGAAAAGAAGCTCAGGGAGAGAGCCCAGGCCCAGGGGTCAAGGCCCAGGACTGGCCCACACTAAGTAAATAAATAAACCAAGGTGACAGGCAGAAAGATTTAGACATGAACACTTGAGCAGAGCTTTGAGCTCAGTATGAAAGGGGAAAGAGGAGTCAGCTGATCTGAACAAACACATCTTCTGGCCACTATGATCCACTCACCGCCTCTGTGTGAATGGGATGCACAGCGAAGAGCAGCGCCGTGAGGAAGGCAAGGCCACGCTTCCTGAAGACCATCTTCTCACAGGTGTGCATCAACACCAGCGTCACGAGGCAGTGGAACACCACGTTCATTGCGTGGAAGTAGAAAGGGTCCATGCCAGTCAAAAATACATTCAGCCTGGGATAAGGAAAAACGAAAAATAGAAACACCTATCTTAGCATACCACCTAAGCAACAGGAGAGCACCGTTTAAGGTATTGAAGCTGGAGGTCAGTGGCTCATGCCTATAATTCTAGCCACTCAGGAGGCTGAGATCTGAGGATCATGGTTTAAAGCCATTCCAGGCAGACAAATATCCAAGAGTCTCTTATCTCCAATTAACCAGCAAAAAGTCAGACGTGGAGCTAAGTCTCAAGTAGTAGAACACCACCTTTGAGTAAAAGAAGTCAAATAAGCGTGTGATGCCCTGAGTTCAAGCTCAAGTACCGGCAAAAAGTAAAAATATAAACAAACAAAAGAAGCTATTATTTTTACAGGATTCCCAACACAGGATCCTCTTACGAATTTGCCTGGGTGCCATGTTTTCCCTGTCTGTGAATTGTCTGAGAACAATGTCAATCCATAGGTAATTTATTTACACTAGTATTATTTCACTGAGGCAGAAAGGATTTGAGCCTGTCCTTCCCTATCCATTGCTTCTAGCACTCTTGCTTTTATGGAAGTTTCTCTGGCAAATCTCAGCAACTTACAGTGCTGGGATGAGAGCCACAGCCACTGGGAATAAACTGATACCCAGGAGACCATGGTTGTGGTCACTGGTGGGACAAGCCGGGCAGAAGCATGCTCAGCTAGGCATGGTGCCACGGAACCTTGATTCAGTTTCTGGAAGCGTTGTCTGATTATCACCCACAGGGGAGCTCAGCATCACACAGGATTCACAGCTTCAGCTGAACTGCAAGGACCAGCAGAGCCACCATGCTTCCGTCTATACAACATGTTCTAAAACAAATTCCCACATATTTCTTAATTCCATTGTTAAGACTCATTAGGAAACTAAAAGAAAACCAAAGGGAAAAAGGAAATCGGTTGTTGAACATCATTTAAAAAATATCATGGCCAACACTGGTGGCTCATGCCTGTAATTCTAGCTACTCAGGAGGCTGAGATCTGAGGATCACAGTTTAAAGCCAGCCCATGCAGTAAAATCTATGAGACTTTTTTTTTTGGGGGGGGGGGGTCCGGTTGTGGGGTCTGAACTCTGGGCCTGGGCGCTGTCCCTCAGCTCTTCAGCTCAAGGCTAGCGCTCTACCACTTGAGCCACAGTGCTACTTCCGGCTTTTTTTTCTTTTTGCTTATGTGGTGCTGAGGAATCGAACCCAGGGCCTCATGCATGCAAGGCAAGCGCTCTACCACTGAGCCACCTTCCCAGCCCTCCATGAAACTCTTATTTCTAAATAACCACCAGAAAACCAGAAGGAGAGCTATGGCTCAAAGTGGTAGAGTGCTAGCCTTGAGCAAAGGAGTTGAGGGACAGCGCCCAGGCCCTGAGTTTAAGCCCCACAACCAACCAAAATACTTAATTAATAATAATGATGATTATCTTGATCATGATGATCAAGATACTGGTTGCTCATGCTTGTAATCCTAACTCCTCAGGAGGCTGAGATCTTACAATCACGATTTAGAGCCAGCCCAAGCAGGAAAGGCAATAAGAAGCGTATCACCAATTAGACAGCACAAACAACAACAACCAAAAAAAAACCAAGTGGAGCTGTAGCTCAAGAGGTAAAGCACCAGCTTTTGGGGGCAGGGGGAACAGCAAAAGCTCAAGGCCTTAAGTTCAAGCCCCATTACAGGCACAAAATAATAATTATTACTATTAGTAGTATTTCACAAAAGAGAAATGCAGTTCAGATACAGCTGAAAGTTGTGTTTAATTTAGTAACAGCTGAGCTTGTGAGTTACAGAAACAAACACCCAGATACAAGACACAATTCTTTGGGGAGCGCATGCATATTCTAAGTGGTGTTGTTTGTAGCTGTCTAGATTCCAATCCATCTTACCAAAACAATACCACTCAGTCTTTGTTCTCCTGCCCTCAATCAACTTCTCTTACAGAACCAATTTGTCTTTGCCAAAATACCCACAAACTATGCCAGGCACCAGTAGCTCAACACCTATAACTCCAGTTACTCAAAAGGCTAAGACTTGAGAATTAAGGTTTGAAACCAGCCATGGCAGGAAAGTCCATGATACTCTTATCTCCAATTAAACAATAAAAAAGCTGGAAGTAGAGGTGTGGCTCAAGTGGCAGAGCACCAGCCTTAAGCAAAAAAGCTAAGAGACAACACACAGGCCTGAGTTCAAGCCTTAATACTAGCACATATATACATGCACTTACACACATACACATACTACTCACAAATATAAATGCCAAATTCCAAGATGACATTCTTAATCCTTGACTCATGCACAACTATAACCTTACAGAAGTTTCAACATCTCAAGCTTTATTTGGGCTTTTGACTCCAAATACCATTAATTACTAATTAACTCTGCTTTCACTCCCTCTGAAGCAGTCACAGCACAAAACTAGACCTAATAAAATGCATTGTGTGGGAGGTGACCCCAAGGCACAGCTACTAGGCTCATCCCAGCAGTGTGCATACAGATCCACAGCCCAGTCCTTAATAACCCACACAAGGAAGAGAAACAGGCAGAGAACTAGGGGACCAGCTGGTCCCTCCTTATAATGAAGAACTGAATTATATTCCTGTACAGGAGAACCCACAAGGAGTGAGACTGTTCCTGGAAGCTGGGAAGCTATAAGAAGGGCAAGTGTTGGGTGCTGTCCTCCAAACCTTGGACGCAATTCCCTAAGGGTCCATCTATGTGTAAGGCTGACTACACACAGCTTTCCACTTCATCAGGCTGTGAGCTCTAACCAGCTAAGCCATTCATTTGAAATTCACTCCCATTAACAGTGATGATAAGCAAGATGGCAGCTCACATGCAGTGAGCGGCTGTCCAAGCTGAAGGTCTCCAACTGCCAATACACATGAGGAGTTTTTCAAAGCACATACCCTCTTAGAGAAAATTCCTCTCCTAGTTATCTGCCATGAAGAAATAATTAACACATATTCAAAGATCTCTCTTTCTCTCTCTCTCTCTCTCACACACACACACACACACAAATAATGCATGCTACCAGGTGTAGTGACATATACTTGCAATACTAGCTACTCCTGAGATAGAAACAAAGGATTCTGAGTTCAAGGCCAGCCTAGACAAGGTTAGTGATCCTGGGCACTGGCAGCTCATCCCTATAATCCTAGCTACTCAGGAGGCTAAGATCTAAGGATCATGGTTTAGAGACAGTCGGGGCAGGAAAGTCCATGAGATTCTTATCTCCAAGTACTCACCAAAAAGACAGAAGTGAAGCTGTAACTCAAGTGATAAAGTACAAGCCTTGAGCAAAAAAAGCTCAGGAACATAGCCCAGGTCCTTCAAGCCCCAGGATTGGCCAAAATAAAGAAAAGAAAAAAGGGACAAAAAGTTTGGGGGGTGTAGCTCAAGTGGAAGACTGCTTTCTTAGCATGGACAGGAACCTAGGTTACTGTATCTCTCTCTCTCTCTCTCTCTCACACACACACACACACACACACATACACAAACACACACACAATGCATGCCAATGTTGATTACAAAAATGGCACAGTCTAAAAATATCTAAAAAGGTTTGAATTCTCCAAACCGAAGGCAAGTCCTGACAAAAATCCTAGGATAGATTTGTATTTGTGAGGATAGAGCAGCAGCTCTAACTCTGGGAGCCAATGGTTAACTGATTAATCCTGTGATTTAATAGGACAGGGGATGTGATCCATGGATTCATCTTTACTTTAACAAAGGCATTTATCAAAATATCTTGCAATCTGCCCACACAAACGACAGTCTAGGAGCACAGAGGTGAAGAATGAATCAATGTCTTCTCAGAGTGAGACTTCCAGTGCACGTCACAGTACTCCATTATTATCTCTGCTCTGCCCAATATTTTCATCAAACACTTAAATGAAACTGTAGTGACTATGCTTATCAAGATTACAAAGTACTTGAGCTGAAAAGTGAAATGTGCTGGCAGCCTACCTGACAAGTCAGACTTTAAATGGCGGAAATTGCTCACTTTAACAGAATTAAATAGAATAGTAAAACTGACCATCTTGAGGATATAAAAGATAACTAAATACTTGCAATTCAGATTAAAAATATACTTGGAGCTGGGCACGGGTAGCACATGCCTGTAATCCTAGCTACATAAGAGGCTGAGATCTGAGGATCATGGCTTAAAGCCAGGTCAGGTAGGAAAGTCAATGAGACTCTTATCTCCAATTAACCACCAAAAAGTGGAGTTGTGGCTCAAGTGGAAGAGCACTGGCCTTCAAGATATTAAAAAAAATAGAATAAATAAAAAAAGCTTAGTGATAGCACCCAGGCCCTGAGTTCAAGCCCCAAGACCAGCATTTTCAGAATCATCTCTCTCTCTCTCTCTCTCTCTCTCACACACACACACACACACACACACACACACCAAATTACCATCCCTTTTCTATAGGTTAGAAGTTCATTTCTTTCCACTGTTACATCCATCTCACTTAGCACCCAGTAGATTCTAAATGAAACTTTACTGAATAAACACATGATGTGCATTATGTTGGATATTGTAAACGATATTTCCCTTCCAATTTTAATATCTTTCATTTTATTTAGTTTAGCCTTCATTTATCACTTAAAAATAAGACAAGCAGTAGAAAATTAAACACTTTTTCCCAGATACTCTTAATACATCTCCGAGTATTTGAAAACCTTCCAAGGTTTGGCAAATATGAGCACAAATCACCCCTTCCCCCTCTGGGATTCCTCTAACATTTATTTATTTATTTTTAGTCGGTTATAGGGCCTGAATTCTGGGCCTGGGCGCTCTCCCTCAACTCTTCAGCTCAAGGCTAGCACTCTACCACTTGAGCCACAGCGCCACTTCTGGCTTTTTCTACTTATGTGGTGCTGAGGAATCGAACCCACGGCCTCATGCATGCAAGGCAAGCACTCTACCACAGTCCTCCACCTTCTTATAAAGCTGGCCAGAAAAGTGGAGTCATAAGCTCACAGCAACTAGATCAGCTGTTCCCCCACAAGGCCACATTCCTGCCCAGGAAAAGTTACATAGACACACTCTCTGGCACCAAAGAGGAAGGAGGGAAGGATCCTTGGCTCCCCCTGCCCCACTTCCATCAGGAGTGGAAAATAAAGTCCATTACTCTCTTTTAATTTTCTTCTTTGAAAATAGCTATTTAGAACTAGAAACCTAGAGTCCTAGCTGCTCAGGAAGCTGAGATCTGAGGATCAAAATCAAAGACAGCCCAGCAGGAAAGTCTGTGAGGCTCTTACCTCAAAATAACCAGCAAAAAGCTGGAAGTGGAACTGTGGCTCAGGTGTAGAGCACTAGACTTGAGCAAAAAAAAGCCAAAGGATCATATCTAAGGCCTGAGTTCAAGCCCCAGGACCAGAACACACACACACAAAAAATCACTACTCAGGTACACACACACACACACACACACACACACACACACACACACACACACACACACACACACACACACACACACACACACACACACACACACGGGCTATATTATACAGATAGAGATATTTTCTCTTTTTTTCAGGTGCAAGATTGGGACTCAAACTCAGTACCTGCTGCTTCCGCTCATTGGCTAGCACCCTATCACATAAGCCATCTCCAACCCTAGAGACCAATATTTATCCTGGGGCACATAGGAGAGTCCTCATAGTCCTCATAGCTCCACTCCTAAGGACTCTACTTCCATCAACTAGTGCTGGTCTGGAAAGTGGGTAAGAGGTTTCCATTGTGATGACTCAGTCTGTTTCTGTCCATCAACCTAGAGTTTTTCTAGACCTACGGATCAAACAACAAGGCTGTGCATCTAGTTCATTCCTAGGGACAAGGAGATTAACTACCCACTACCCCTACCGGCAAACTATTTTGATGACCGCTGTATTCCTGCTGGCTACAAGGGAACGTGTACCACCTTGTCTTGGGCAGCTAGAGCTCCATCACTGTCTTCCTGTCTTCTAACATGCCCACCTCAGATGCAGCGTCCTTCCTCCACATCAGCCCACAGAAAAGAACCACCACAGCACTCCCAAGCTGGGATGCTCCTCAATAATGAAAGTCTCCACATCTCAGGAAAGGGGAATCCAACCACTTGGCCTCTCCCAGGATACAATGGGGGAATGATCAGTGTGTGGTGGCAGTAAGTATGCAAGTCTCCTGACACTCGCTGAAACTGCAGACTACTTCCTTATGCCTCGTGCCATTCCAGCCTCCAGTGACTCCCAGTGGTTCCCAGGCTTCTCAGGCACCTGTCTGCAAGCTACAGCAACTGAATCTATTGCAAGGCAATAGATCTGCCCCCAAGCAACCCAATTAATGGAAGGCAAATGATTCTCAGAGCCAAGAGATGCAGTCTCAAAGTGGAAGGGAAGGCTATATAAACTAGCAAGTTGACCAGGAACAGTCAGACTTCTTTTTTTTTCCCAGCACTAAACCAATACACATTCTTTTCTAGTAAAAACTTACCCAAGGAAAAAGAAAAGTGAGGCGTGCCCTTCACTGTTTGTTCCTGGCGTATGACAGAGTTAGTGATGGTTTCCCTATCGCTTGCCTGCCTGCCAGCTTTCCACAGGCCAGTACAGAGGCCCTCCCCCATTCTGCTGTGTTCATCTGTCTTCCCCTACCTCTTGCTCTTACTACAGCTCTCCAGTGCTCCTGAGCAGTTTCCGTAGTCATCTTAGATTATTCAACCAACAAACAACGACATCTGGTTCTGCTCATTTTTCCTCTCAGGCAAATCCCTTTGGCCCTCAATCGTCTTGGAGGCTCCTCTTCTGCATTCCCTCCAGTACTAGAAATAAATCAGCAAATCATTATCACTTAATGTATCCAAAGAACCAAACGACAGAATTCACAGGCACCAATGCAATCAGCAGGGCAGCCAGGGTGCCTAGCACTCTGAACAAAAGCAACTGTCAGGGTTGGCTTTGAGCTCAGCTGGCTATGAGGAAGATGTTTCCCAGGAGGGTGCAGATTATCATCCTGTCTCCTTAGCATTTGAAGAAATGACCATACTAAAGAAAGGGAAGAAGCTGGGCACAGGTCTCTCAAGCCTGTAATCCTAGCAACTCAAGAGGCTGAGATCTGAGGATCACTGTTTGAAGCTTGCCCAGGCAGGAAAGTCTGTGAGACTCTTCTCTCCAATTAATTACAAAACACACACACACACACACACACACACACACACACACACACACACACACACACACACACACACACACACACACACACACACACACACACACACACACACACACACACACACACACCAGAAATGGAGCTAGCCTTGAGTAAAAAAATAAAAGCTCAGTGACAGCACCCAGGCCCTGAGTTCAAGTCCTATGACTATCACCAAAAACAAACAAACAACAACAAAGGGAGAAAACTGTGGCTAGGACATGTAAATAGGCAGCAAGTTCCAGGAGAAAATCCTTAAAACGAGAATCAGCAAATAATAAAAATAGCCAATTAGAACCAAGGCATCATTTTCCAGTAAATTTTTGTTTTAAGAGTATGTGTTTGCCAGGTGATAGTGGCTACTCAGGAGACTGAGATCTGAGGATCACAGTTCAAAGTCAGCCTGGGGACAAAAGTCTGTGAGACTCTCATCTCCAAGCAGCCAGCAGAAAGTCAGAAGGTATGGTTCAAGCAGTAGAGTAACAGACTTAAGTAAAAAAGCTAAGGGACAGATCCCAGGCCCTGAGTTCCAGCCCAAATACTGCTACCAACAACAGAAAAAAAAAAAAAAAAAGAAAGAAAAGCTAGGGCTTTCCCACTACTATCAGGTTCCAAGATTCACTAGAACAAATCACAGAATTAAGGAAATCACCTGTCATTTAGTCACAAAGGGCACATCTCATGATCAAAGGAAGAGCACCTGGGTACAAGGTCTGGGAGAGGCCAAAATACAAACACTGTGACCAGGCTGTCTCACTCCCAGCATGTCAATACAGGGCTGCCTACCAGGAAGGTGCTGGAAACTTTGGGGTTCAAGGTTTGATTGGAGCATCATTATATAGGCATGATTGATTAACACATGGCTACGGGATTGAACTCAATCCCAAGAGTAGACATCGATCGCATGGCTCCATGCCACAACTCGCTGATTGTGAGCCTAGTCTTTGCAGCATGGCCAACCTTCATGCTGAAACCACCAGGGACCTGCCAGGAGTCACCTGCTTTCAGCATAACTCAGCTATGCTAGATCCATGAGTCTGCAAGGCAAAAGGGAGAAATTCCTAACAGTTATGCATTCCATTCCTTCCCAGACATCCAAAACAAAGACCAGACAAATTTCAAGGTTCCAGTGACTTATGCTTGTAATCCTAGCTATTTGGGAGGCAGAGATAAGGAGGATCTCAGTTAAAGGAAGCCTAGGCAGAATATTTAAAGACCTCATACTCAACTATTAAATATCTGGTGCAATGGTTCATATAGAGTGTCCTAGCTATACAGGAGGCTGAGATCACAAGGATCATGATTCCAGGCAAGTCTAGATAAAAAAGTTTGTGAGGGCTGGGAAGGTGGCTCAGTGGTAGAGCACTTGCCTTGCATGCTCAAGGCCCTGGGTTCGATTCCTCAGCACCACATAAGCAAAAAGAAAAAAAGCCGAAAGTGGCACTGCGGCTCAAGTGGTAGGGCACTAGCCTTGAGCTGAAGAGCTGAGGGACAGCACCCAGGCCCAGAGTTCAGGCCCCACGACCGGACCCAAAAAAAAAAAGTTTGTGAGACTTCATCTCAGCAGAAAAAAAGCTGGGTATGGTGGTGTATGCCTGTCATCCCAGTTGCAAAGGGTGGTATGTATAAATAGGAGAATCAAGGTCCACAGACCTACCCTGACATAAAACAAAACACTATCTCAAAATAATCAGATGAAAATGAGCTGGAGTTAGTCCAGCTCTAGAGGTAGTCAGTCACACCTGCCTAGCAAAGAAAATCCTGAGATCAAACTCAGCACTAAAAAAATAAAAATAAAAACATATGCTAAACAATACTAGAGAGGAAGCCACGGTCAGGCTAGCTCCTCTGACAAAGTAGTGTGAGGTCTCTGTCTATCATTTAATGCAAAATGATGTTCCATGTCTATCTTACTGGCTGAAGGAGAAAAAATAAATAAAACTGAAAATGAAAAAGGCCTTTCTTTAGAAAAAAAAGGACACTCACACAGATAATTTTAGCCCCTGAGAGCAGGCTGTGCAGAGAACCTCCTGTAATTCTGGGAATTGAACTTTGCAGCAGGCACCCACCCCTCTGTAAGCACAGTGGGTTCTGGTGTCACTCGAGAGGAGGAGGATCTGAAAGAGCTAAAAACTTCCTTCTCTCCAGTGAGGTCCAGATCCACAGATTACAGCAGAAAACCACTATCATCCCTTTCAGAGCCAAAGCTGTCCTACCCTCCAATAAGCAGGGCCCTTCTGCCTGCATCCAGGGAAACTCCTTGTCTGCCTCCACTTTTCCCTTTACAGGGGAAGAAGGAAGGTAAACTAAGAAAGAAACTGAGCAGACTTTACCCGCATATTTTAAGGGCAGCCTTCTCTTAATAGTTACCTGAAAGGTTGAGCATTCGGAAAAATGATTGATGCACTAGTTTGTATTTAGATTCATTTGTAACTGGCAAAAGAATACTCATTCTTTCAACAGTGACTTTTGACCCCTGTTTTGCAAGCCAGGCTGAAGATACACCTCGTGGCATCTGAGCTACAGCAAGGGGCACTGAAACCAATGACAAAAAATAACAGCAGACAGCAAGGAGCCTATGGAAGCAAAGCGGCATTTTAGAAAGCCCAAGATGGAAGAATGACGGCTCTTTTAGACCTGGTGGCCAGAGAAGGGCTCTGAGATGGAGTATGTGGGAACAAACACAGGCAGATCTAGAGAAGAGCATTCATGGGCAAAGGCCCTTGGCGGCGGCAGCCCTGGCAGGTGAAGGAACAAGGGCCCCAGAAGGCTGGGGAGGGGCAGCCAGAGGCAGAGCAGTGCCAGCATTCAGATCAAACAGGACTTGGGAGAGCAAAAACCACATCTCACCATAGGCAAAGCATTTCCTATCCTTATTTTATTATTTTACCAATTTTTTTTTCCTGAGACGGGGTATTGCTATGGAGGCTAGTCTACACAGTCCATGACCCTCATGTCTCAACCTCATAAGTGCTGGGATTACATGTGTCGACTACCCTAGCCAGTCCTCATCTCTCTTTTAAAAGCAGAGTGACTGGAAAAAATAGGAAGGGAGTTCCAAAGAAAAGATATTTGTTGATTAAAAAAAAAAATACAACTGCTTCAGAAGGAGAATCCCAAGCCTCTATTCAGAGCCTCATTTATTAAACCCTGGATACAGAAATAGAGTACTCTCCTTCTTATCCTCCTACACTACAGATTGTCATTTAAGCTTATCTTCTATCTCCCGAACATCCTGCCAGATGACAATCACAATCTCTGTTTCTAGGGGTTTCTAGGATAAACCTTAGCTTCATAGAAAATTTTCAAATGTGTTTTCTCCATAAAATCATTATGGCCTCTAGTCCAATTTTTTTTCATGGTCCATTCCATCACTGAACATCCTAGAAAACTTAGTTAAACATCCTAGCCCAATTTCACTTGCCTCTTAGGATTGACAGAAAACAAACTTATTACCCAAAGAGGAACAAGACTGGGGCTGGGAAGGTGGCTCAGTGGTAGAGCGCTTGCCTTGCATGCATGCGGCCCTGGGTTCAATTCCTCAGCACCACATAAGCAGAAAAGGCAGGAAGTGGTGCTGTGGCTCAAGTGGTAGAGTGCTAGCCTTGAGCTGAAGAGCTGAGGGACAGAGCCCAGGCCCAGAGTTCAGGCCCCACGACCGGCAAAAAATAAAATAAAATAAAATAAAAAAGGAACAAGACTGCCTCAAAATGAAATCTCATAGTAGTACAATCAAAAAGCCCATTTCATCATTTCTTTCAGGTTTAGAGTATGGAGGCTCATGCTTACTTTTTGGTTGGTTAGTGCAAGACACAACTATTACAGAAACACACACACACACACACACTCTGTACATCACCTCTATAAACACACACACACACACATACACATACATAAAACTTAACAGCTGCATATGTTAAGATATTCTACTTTTTGGCTCTGACATTTTAAACCACCCACTCCACTCTAAGGATTTGTAGCAGCAACTGAAGCAATTAATAATCGGGATGATGGTGGCTTACTCCTGCAATCCTAGCTACTCAGGAGGCTGAGCTCTAAAGACAGCAGTTCAAAGTCAGCCCAGGCAAAAAGTCCATGGGACTCTTATCTCCAATAAACTACTCAAAAAGTCAGAAGTGGTACTGTGGCTCAAGTGGTAGAGTGCTAACCTTGAGAAAAAGAATTTCAGGGACAGTGCCCAGGCCCTGAGCTCAAGCCCTAGGACTAGGACCAAAAAAGAAGAGAGAAGAGAGAAGGGAGAAGAAGACGACGAAGAGGAAGAAGAGGAAGAAGAGGAGAAGAGGAAGAAGAAGAAGGAGGAGGGGGGGAGGAGGAGGGGGGAGGGGGAGGAGAAGAGGAGGAGGAGGGGGAGGAGCAGCAGCAGCAGCAGCAGCAGCAGCAGCAATCAATAAAATAAAACTTTATAGCAACCAGATGCTGGTGTTCATGCCTGTAATTCTAGCTACCCAGAAGGCTGAAACAGGAGGACTGAGGAACAAAGCCAGAAAGGAAGGTTTGTGAGACTCTTACCTCCAACTAACCAGAAAAAAAAGCCAGAAGTGGAGTTATGGCTCAGATGGTAGAGCACAAGTGTTGAGTGCAAAAGCCAAGTGAGAATGTAAGGACCACTGACTTCAAACCCAAACATCAGCACCAGTTAAAAAAAAAAAGAGAGAAGAGAAAAAGAAAACCTACCAACTTTATAGCAAATTATCATCTCCGGCCCACACATGGAAGGAGAACCACATTGTGTGGTCTTTTAACCTATCTTAGTTTTCCAGCTTTAACACTAGTTCTTGTTGAGTCACACCTGCCCTCACTCACCAAGAGGAAAAGGGGGAAAGAGAAAATTAACAAGCTGTGTACATTTCCAATCAATCAAGGCCTTTTTTCAAGAGATGTGTCTTGGTTCTGCTCTAACAGGGTCTAGAAATATTCCTGCCTGCCCTTGGCCATGATCTCATGAAGAAGCAATATGAGACTTATCTGCAGTAGAGATGCACCGGAATCAGTGCCAGTGGCTCGCCTGTGGATTCATGAGGGCCAAAGCCAGACAGCCCATGAGACTCCTGTCTCCAATTAGCCAGCAAAAAGCCAGAAGTGGAGCTGTGGCTCAGGTGGTAGAGTGGCAGCCCTGAGTGAAAAAGCCAAGTAATGTGAAGCCCTGAGTTTAAGCCACACCGCCAACACACACACAAAGAAAATGGACAAAAACCACAAAGGCACACTTTCCAAGATTAAAGAGGACAAATAAACATAAGAAAAGGTATTTGAATTTTTCTAATTTGGGGAGGGGAATGTAAATAACCAAATGCTGAAATAAGGATACAGGATGACCCATTGTAACAATGAGATGTACAAGACACTGTGTTGAAAAGAAAAACAAAGGAGTAACAATACTCAATAGGAAATGGACTCATTACCTTGCTCATGTAACTGTAACCCCTCTGTACATATCTTTACAACATACACACACACACACACACACACACACACACACACACACATATAAAAGAAAACGTGTTTGACGTCACCAGCCACTGAGGAAATAAAAACTACCCGTAGTGAAGTATCACTATCACCTGTCAGAATAACAGAATGATGTAAAAAATTAAAAAGAAAAAAAAATATTGAAGGCTGTCTAGGAAGGGAAAAACTGACTCACTCATACAATGCTGGCAGTAATGTATGGAAAACAGTCACACAGTTTCATAAAGAATTAAACATGTAACCACAATAGATCTAACCATTGTACTTGGGAATTTTCCCTAGAAAAATAAACATTTGTTTGTACAAAACCTATAAATGAATATTTTATCACTGTTATTTGTAATAGCTCTAAAGTGAAAACAACCCAGATGTCCTCAATAGATGATTGGTTACAATGACATACTACTGGGCAGTAAAAAGGAACAAATTATTCATACATGCAACAAACTGAATAAAGATCCAAAGATTCTCAATGGAAAAATAAAAGGCCAATCTCAATAAACTGAATGTCACATGATTCCATTTACATAATAGAGGCAAAATTATATAATTCTATACTAATGGCAAAATTATAGAGCTGGAGAAATGGTGGTAGTTGTGGGCAAGAGGGGGGTTTTATAGATTAGGTGGTTGTTTCAGCTTAGGTGTTCACTGCTGCTGAGAGCATGAACTAGCCTCATGATGAAACTGTTCTACAGATCTCCACTAAAGTGGAGGTCTCAGTAATGTACACACAGAACCATATATACACTTACCAAAACAAACTAAAAAGAATACATGTAAAACTCACAAAATCTAAGTAAAAGCTGGAGATTCTATCTATCAGCATCAGTTTCCAGCTGGGATATTTTTCTGTACAAGATGTTACCAATGGGACACAAGGAGCATGGGATAAATGAGATTTCTAAAATATGACCTAGAGGAACATATACTTAGCTATTTCAAAAATAAAAGGGTTTTTAAAAATGAGTTTTAACAAGCTGAGAATGTGGCTTAGTGGTAGAGTGCTTGCCTAGCACGCATGAAGCTCCAGGTTTGATTCCTCAGTACTACATAAACAGTAAAAGCTGGAAGTGGCGCTGTGGCTCAAATGGTAGAGTGCTATAGTCTTGAGCAAAAGAAGCTCAGGGACAGTACTCAGGCCCTGAATTCAAGCCCCAGGACTGGCAAAGAAAAAAAAAAAGTTTTTAAGTCTCAAAGATTTTGCTCAAACATAATTTAAGATAGTTTCAAATGGTCAGCACATATTTAAAATGCCATCAACTATGTTTCTGTCAACCACCTAAAACTAAAATCATATAAACATATTCTAGAGTAAAGCATCTCTGCCATTGATTAGTTCATCCTGATCAATTAATAAACATGATTGTCTGACCTGCCATCCACATTCCTGAAGAGCTATATGAGGCATGGGTGTACTCCAGCTTTATGCTACTGTACTAGGTATGGTTTCAACTCAGGTGACAATGCAGAGAAACTACTTAAATTATTTAAATCAACACCTATGCATAAAGATAGACTAGCTAATTTTTTTGTTGGGCTTTGTTTTTGTTTTTGTTTTTTTGGTTGTGCCTGAACTCTGGGCCTGAGCGCTGTCCCTCAGCTCTTCAGCTCAAAGCTAACATTCTACCACTTGAGCCACAGCACCACTTCTGGCTTTTTCTGCTTATGTGGTGCTGAGGAATCAAACCCAGGGCGCCTCATGCATGCAAGGCAAGTGCTCTACCACTGAGTCACCTTCCCAGTCCTAGCTAATGTTCTTTATGAAGAGAAACTTAATTCTTTCTCTTTCCTACCCATTTCTATCTAGTACTATGTTGCTTTCTAGATTTGCAATTAAATTTTCCAAAAATAATCTCTCTCAGCTGGGTGCTAGTGGCTATGCCCGTAACCTTAAGTACTTAGGAACTGAGATCTGAAGACCATGGGAAGGAAAGTCTTTGAGTCTCTTATTTCCAAATAACCAGCAAAAAGCTGGAAGTAGAAGTCAAGTGACAGAGTGCCAACTTTGAGCAAAAAGACTAAGGGGCAGTGCCCCAGACCTGGCACATACTGGCACACACACACACACACACAGAAAAAAGTACATCTCTTCATTCCAAGTAAGATAATATGAGCAAGGTATCTGCACTGCAGACAGCAAGAGCCTCTTATAATCAATGATCACCACAAATTTTCTTCATTCCCTGTCCTCACCTACCCCTACTTTACTAATGGCCTAGCCCTTTCCCTTCTTCCCTTCTCCATGCCTCCGGCCTCTACTCATGCATCTCCATCGGAAAGTTTGCAACATTTTCTGGAGTGAACACCTGAAATTCTTCCCATCCTCCAGCAAGTATTCACAGACATTTAACTCTGATTTTTTTTTTTAATGTAAAGTGCTCAGACCAGGGACCAAGGCAGGGTCCACGGCTGTCCTCAGTCCAGCATACCTCATACTGTGCTCTCCCACAGCTTCAAATTAATCAGCAAGTCTCCTGTAATAAATGAAAATCACAGGCATTGTGGTGTAGACCTGCAGTTCCAGCAGTAAGAGTCTAAGGCAAGGGAATCTCAAGTTCAAGGCTGGCCTGGGTTTCAGAGCAAGGCTCTTATCATACAGAAAGAAATAGGGTACACTGGTATATATGCCATCTAAAGAGACCTTAAGAAACATTTGGGCCATAGACTGGATCTCAGTTCCTAAGTACTAGCTATTTGGGAAGCTGAGAACTGAGGATCCCGTTTAAAAGCCAGCAGGAAAATCCACCAGACTATTATCTCCAATAAACTAGCAAAGAGCCAGAAGTAGAGCATAATGCCCTGAGTCCAAGCCCTAGTACTAACACACACAGCAAAGCACACACACAGAGCAAAACATTTAGAAACTTGGAAGTACTGATCAAGTTGCTCGGCAGCTACGGTTACCTTTCAGTTGAAAGCTCGTCCAACTTTTCCAGATGGATAAACATGTATTCTCGTTATGGCCAAATGTGTCCTTTTCTACCCCTGCTTAAAATGCGGTACTTCTAGTTGGAAGAATGAAGTCAAAAGCCAGTGGCCAGTTTCCCCCGCTAGGCCATCAGAGCCCCACGCCTGCTGGGACCCGTCCCCGGGGCCCTTACGCCCTTGGAAAAAGACTTCAACCATCGACAGCACAGAGCCGACATGATTTCACGGAGTCCGTTGGTCCTGCGCGTTGCAACAAGCTTCGAAGCTGAGCTGCGGCGCTAAGGGCTGGAGTCGAGCTGGGGATGCAGGCGAAGGCGCTTCTCTCTTCCACGGTGCCAGCTCTCTCTAAATCTGAGGCAGCCCTCCACCCTCCGAAATCTGCCCTGCTCCCCATTCCCTCTCCACCTATTCACCCCAAAGATGCTGAATCATGACTCTGGGGCTATGCTGGGGGTGGGGGGCATTTCAGCGGGGACCCCACGGTCCCCAAAGGACCCCGCGCGCTCCGTGCACCTACAACAAGTGCAGAATCCGGAGTGACTTGGGTGGATCCAAGACGACCCCGGACCAGCCAGGGGCGCAGGGGCGCGGGGCCGAGGCGGGGTGGGGGCGCGGTACGTCCCGTTCCCGGCCCGCGGCTCCCCCGGGCCGCTCCCCAGAAGGCCGCCCCGTCCCCAGCGGCCAAGCAGCCGCGGATCCGGGAACGACGTCGCCCGCCGCCCGCGCCACTCCCGCCCCGCGGGGGCCGGGTGCTGGGGCGGCCCGGGCGGCGCGCGCGCCTCGCCGGAGAAACTCGCCCCGACTCCCCGGCGCGAGCCCGGCGGGCGGGAAGGGGCGCGGGCGCGGCGGGCGGCGGGGCTCACCTGAAGGTGAGCACGCACAGCGGCCGGTAGGACTTGTGGCTGCTGTTCTCCGCCATGCCTTTGCCCCAGAAGTCGTCGGCGAAGACGCCGCGGAGCAGCGGGGCGCCGGGCCGCACGTCGGGGTTGTTCACGATGGCCCACACGTCGTCGTGCACGAACTCGCCGCGCAGGGAGCCGGCGTGGCACAGGCAGCCGGCCCCGGCCAGCAGCGCCGCGGCCCCGGCCCCGGCCGCACTCGGCGCCAGCCCATGGCCGGCCCGCCGGGAGGACGCGCGGTCCCCGCCGCCGCCGCCGCCGCCGCCGCCGCCGCCCCGGGCTCCGGCGCTAGCCACCATCGCGCACACGCCCGCTGCGCCGGCCTCGGCCGGGCGTCTGGCATCCTCCCCGGCCGGGGCCCGAGCTGCGCGCGGCGGCGGTCCGCAGGCGGCCTCTGGCACGGCGCGGTGAGCGCTGGACCACGCGGGCGCCCCGCGCTCCGCCGCCGCCTGCGCCGCCGCCTCGGCCCCGCCGCACATAAACAGCGGCGCCCCCGCCTCCCCGCCATCGCCGCCGCCGCCGCACCGCGCACGCGCGCGCCGGCGCCCCCGCCCCCGTCCCGACGGGGGACGGCGGGGAGGACGCGGGGTCCCGCCCAGGACGCACCCCCTAGTCCCAGTGCGGGGTGCACGGGGAGGACCCCGGCCCGGGCCGGGCGGGGAGGACGGGGGTCCCGCCTGGGACGCCCCCCCCTCCTCTCCGCAGTGGCGGACCCCAGCTCGGGGCCAGGGGGGAAGACCCAGGATCCCGCCCAGGGCGCACCCCGCCACCGCTGCCCGGGCCGGTTGAGCGGGTGCGAGGTCCGGGGTTGGGGGGTGCGGGCGCCTGTCACCCCCAGCGGGAGCCACATCCCAGGCTCCCAGACCCCAAAGCTACCTCTCCAAAGCCTTGCGGGGCTCTGACCCAGTGTTAGCAGGGGCCCAGGGTGCCGCACAAGTCCCCAACGGGACTGGGCCTTGAACTCAAGGCCTTACTCTTTCACTTGCCTCTCCCTTGGCTTTCTCGCTTAAGGATGGTGCTCTACTACTTGAGCCAGGGCTCCACTTTTGGCTTGTTGCAGATTAGAGACATGAGTCTTGGATTTGTCTGTCCAGACTGGTTTTGAACTAGAATCCTCAGATCTCATCCTCCTGAGTAGCTAGGATTACAGGCGCCCAGTGGGGCTTCTTTACCCATTTTTTTCTCCACATTCTTGTAGGAAGTTCCAGGTTTGATTTTTTTTTTTTTTTTTAATTTGGCTCTGGACACTCTGACTCGGGTCTTGAAACATTTCTCCTCCTTTTATATTTTACTTTCCTTGAAGACAGTTGGAGAGGACAAATTGCAACAAAGTTTCTTCCTAACTGGGCCTCTGGGTCTGACTTATATCCCTGTCTTAGGTGTGTTTGAATTGCACCTACATAGCCAGTATACATTTTATAAAACTGGGGATAACAAAACACACAAAAAGCAAACAAAAATACCTGAGTTCAGGCTCTTAAATTTCCTTTCTTTCTAAAAGGTTGTTCTCTAACCCCCTCTCTTTTCATACAAATTAAAATATGTAAACCAGTTATATCTATCAGGATGATTGCTTGAATTTCTCCAAGGTGAAGAAAAAAAATCTCTTAATTTTTTAGGACCCTTGCAAATTCCCATGGTATGTTAATTATGTTACAGAGAATTTCACAGATCCATACAGAAAAAAAACTAAAGTAAAAAGACATCAGTCTATTGTTATTCTCTAAATAATCCTTTAAAAAAAAAACCCAACTCATTGTTAAAGAAAAACTCAGTTCACAGAAAGTAACTTAGAAAAAAGTAAAATGATATATGGAGTAGAAATTATTTTTCTGCGTGAGCATTTAGGTGGGTCTTTACTACCCCCAAGTTGTTTTAAAAACAAAACAAAACCACTTAATAGCTGTAAGGTCCACTCCTGGATGGCTAGCAGACTCCACCCTCCTTGCAGCAAGGTCTCCACCCAGTACCTGCGTTACCTAGGCAACTGGGACACCTGGAAGAGGTCACATCTGCATCCGCTGAGGTCACATCTGAATTTGATGTGGCCACACCTTTCCCCGCCCATACCCTAGATAAGGCCTAGCGCAGGCCCAGACGCTCTCTCTCTGTTCTATTCTAACTCTCTCTCTCTGTTCCTCTCTGCTCTCTCTCTATTCTTTCCTAGCTCTCTCTGCTTTCTCTCTGCTCTAGCTCTTTCCTCTCTCTCTTTCCCAGGCCTTTCCCAGCCACGTGGAGTGCCACCCTTGCCTGGTCCCATCAGGTCTACTGGATAAACCTACCCCTTACCTGAATACCACGTGCGTGCTGGTGCAGTTCTTACTCGGCTACCTCTTTTTAAAAACCTAACAATAGCTACTCCGGAGGCTGAGATCTGAGGATCATGATTCAAAGCCTGTCTGGGCAGGAAAGTCCAAGAGACACTCAGTTCTAATCAACCAGCAAAAAGCAGGAAGTGGAGCTGGGGGACAAGTGGTAGAGCACCAGCTTTGGGCAAAAAAAATTAAGGTACAGTCCCCAGGCCCCTGATTTCAAGTCCTAGTATAGGCAATAATAATAATACATATGAAATAAAACATTTAAAACATCTGAGTAGTGGAAACTCAATTAAGTACAAGCATATTTCAAGGCAGGATACTTTTCACTTTGTTTGGTTTTGGATGACTTGAAATCAGTGACTGGTAAACAAATTGGATTTCAAATAAACCAGGCATCTTGTCTTCAACCTTCCATTGAAACTTTTGACCCTCCTTAGCTATAACAGCCATACCTGGGCCTCCCACCCATCCTGTGTGCATCAACACACAGCACACTGCAGCCTCTACTCTGCCTTTAATAAAACCATTAATAGAAGACTTCATAATAAAATGTGCTAATAAGCAGGGCTTCAGGACCAAAGCTGTCAAATATTGTGTGTAATACTGTAAGATGAGAGCTTCCTAGCTGGGCATCAGTAGGTCAGTCAGCTTATCCTCGCTACTCAGGAATCTTGAGAACTGAGGACTGTAGTTCAAAGCCAGCCCAGACAGACAAATCTGAGATTTTTCTCCAATGATGAAAGTGGAGGTGTGGTTAGAGTGGTAGAGTGCCATACCTGAGGGAAAAAGCTTAAGGGACAGTGCCCAGGCCCTGAGTACTGACACATAATAAACAAATAGGGCTTCCTAAATAAGGTTAGCAGCTAATATCCCACCATGAACTCATGCTTACAGAGATGATAGAAGGTATAATGGACTATCATTGATAGGCTAATGTATCATTTTACCCATAATTCATAGAGGCTTTCTAGAGACACTATTTCAACCCAATGTAGGCAGTGCAATCATAGATTTCTATAGACAGCAAACTTCTTTCTCAAATTAGACTGTATTCACTGGTGCAGGAAGCATAGCCCTTTCCCTCCCCCTTGTCTGAGTCATTTTCTGGTTTAGTTGAAGCAGCAGCAGAGTTTCCCAGGATAATAGCGAGTGGCCAGGACTGAGAGCCAAACTCCAGAAAAAGAACAGAAAGAAGAGATGAAAAGAACCTCACTGGGACTCCAGGTTTTATAGCACAGAGAGGCCTGCCATGCTTTCTCCAAGTTTGTGTGGCATCTCTATTCCACTTAGGTGAGACAGTGAATTTGGGATTCACTCAAAAATAGACCCTATTTACCATGGCTCCACTTAGAATTTTTCAACCTGACAATGGGGATAGAGCAACATGCATTTGCAGAGTTCATACTTCTAATTTGAGTCTTCCTGAAGCAACACCATCATGTGGATGGCAATGGATACTCTTTAATACTCGGTGTTTCACTGCAAAGTTCACTAGGAGGTCTGAGGGAGTAGGAGTATTTAATGTGTTTCAACATACAATGCATTGATTAGCATGAAATTGTTGTAAGTAAAGGAATATCTGTTGTGAGATAATCAAGTCTTCTCAAAGATAACCAATAAGTAAATATTTTCCAAACCTATTGCCAAGTGCTAGCAGCTCATACCTGTAATCCCAGAGACCCAGCAGGCTGATCTGAGGATCAAAGTTAGAAGCTGGCCCAGGCAAACTCGTCCAAGAGACTCCGATCTCCAATTAACCAGCAAAAATCTAGAGGTAAATGTTGTGGTTCAAGTGGTAGAGCACCAGGCTTGAGCAAAAAGACAGTAAGGGACAGTACCCAGGCCTGAGTTCAAGCCCCAAGAGCAGCATAAAAATAAATAAATAAAATTTGGTAGCTTTATCATTTCCTGATTCACTACTGTTCTTGCAGCTGGAAATGCTCATTGGTGTACCCAGTCTATCAAGCCGCCTGCTTCTCTCTTAGAGTGTGAAACACTTGTCTTGCCTAATAAAGAGGCCCAAAAGGAAATTAGATTTAATTCTTGTTACTTAGTCCCTCATTATTTTTAAAGATTCAGTAATTAGAGGAATAGTACCTTCTAAGATACCTTTTGTCCACTCAAGAGTAATTTAAGACATAAATTATTACAGAAGAACCTCTCTGAGGCTCATACAGATCAAGTCACTCATGCAAATTAAATAGAACATAGTCCTGAAAGATATTAGGACACAACTAAAAATAAATCAAGGGCAAGTAGGTATTTTCATAAAACAAATGTCAAATAATTGCAAACAAAGACTCTTTGCTTGACTCAGCCATAGTCAGCCTTTCTCTTAAAGGCCCAGGATGTTGGTGGAGTTAGGCAAAATCAGTTTAAGCAAAGAACCCTGCTAAAGCAAAGAACCCAATCTCTTCTTCAGAGCATGCTCAGTATCTGATGGAGTTCCTCATCCTCTGCCCTCACCCCAGGTGCTGACTTTTCACCTTGGCTTGGTTTCCGCAAGACTCCTTAATAGTTCAGGGTAAGAAGAATCCTCCTTATTGCCGTTTCTCTGGTAATATTCCATCCACCAACAGCCCTCTCCCCCATCAGATCCCATTGTTGAATTATAAGCAGAGCCCGCCTCCCTCCCCCACTGCAGGACCCATCATTCTGGCCGTTGGCCCAGCGTGGTGACCTCCCAGTACTGACCAGGCTTGTTCAGCCGAGGCTATGTCCTATTCAGGTATATCCTGTATAAATGATCAGATATTAAAAAGGCAGAAATTTACCAAAGGATTCATAACATACATGAAAAAATAGTTTTGTTGCCTTGTAATTTAAATATTACTTGTGCTTGGGGAGGGAGGGGGGGTATGCCAGTAGTGAGGCTCGAACTCAGAGACTCATGCTCTTGCTTAGCTTTTTGGCTCCAAGCTGGCACTCTACAACTTGAGTCACACATCCACTTGATATTTGTGTTTTGTTTTTTGTCAGTCACAGGGCTTTGAACTCAGGGTCTGGGCACTGTCCCTCAGCTTTTTTGCTCAAGGCTAGTGCTCTACCACCATGAGCCACAGCTCCTTTTCCAGTTTTTGACTGGTTAATTGGAAATAAGTGTCCTATAAGCTGGGTGTCAGTGGCTCATGCCTGTAATTGTAGCTACTCAAAAGGCTGAGATCTGATTATTGAGGATGGAAGCCAGCCCAGGAAGAAAAGTTCATGAGATTCTTATCTCCAATAAACTACTCAGAAAAAGCCAGAAGTGGCACTGTGGCTCAAGTGGTACAGCGCTAGCCTTGAGCATAAAGAGGCTCAGAGATAGTGCCCAGACCTTGAGTTCAAGCCCAGAAGAGGAAGAGGAAGAAGAGGAGGAGAAAAAAGAAGAAAAAGAGTCATGGAAATCAACTGGGCACTAGTGGTTCATGTCTGTAACCTTGGCTGTCAGGAAGCTGAAATCCAAGAATCAAAATTTGAAGCCAGCCCAAGCAGACAAACCTAAGAGACTACTAACCAGCAAAAAGCTGGAAGTGGAGCTGTGGCTCAAGTGATACAGTACCACCCTTGATTGAAAAAGTTAAGGGATAGCAGAAGGCCAAGTCCCAGTCCTGGCATGTATACACGCACGCATGCATGCACATACATGCACACACGCGCGCGTGCGCGCGCACACACACACACACACACACACAAAACCCTAGTTTTGGGTTCCTGCTAAACTTGCAATCATTGTCAGAAAGGTGGACAGTTTCATGAGGACCCTAAGTTCTCCATAATACATTTTTTCCAGCCAGTGAAGGTTACAAAAAAAAAAAAAACTAAAAAGTTAAATAGAAAGAAAAAAACAGCCCAGGAGTAGAGGCCCGGAAGCTGCTGGGGTTGACATCTGACCACAGGTGTGGCTGGAAACACAGAAGAGGCAGCTCAGTGCAGAAGCTCTTCTAGAAAACAGAGCCAAAATGAGAAAAATCTGAAAGTCTGGTTGGTCTACATCAAATATTTATTACACTCATCAATATTAAGTGTCTACGCTGTGCAGTAACACATTGTTCTAATGTGTTTGATTTAAAACCACACTTCACGTTTTATTGAGTTATAAGAATGATCTTGTTAAGGAATTCATCTCCTCACAGACAAGCCTGAGGTCCACTCTGCCCTCTCCCCTTGGGCAGGTTCGGCTATATCTTTGGGGGGCCCAAGCTTAAAATTTAAATGGAAGACTACTTGCTCCATACTTATCAAGAATATCAAGAGTGTGACAGGGTAACAGAGCCAGGGCTCACTACTCCATGTCCACTGGCTTTGGCAATGCTATGGCACTGGGTTTTACAAAAGAAAAGGATTTATTGCACAGCCAACCTGACTGACCAAGAGGTCCAAATCTAAGCTCAATCCATTGGTAATAGAGGGATTTGGAGGAGGAGGAAGAAAAAAAAAAAGAAAGAGGAGGAGGAGAAAGAGGGAAGGAGAAAAGGAGGAGGGGAGGAAGAGAAGGTGGAGGAGGAGAGGAAGTGGAAAAGAATAGGAAGAAGAAAGAGGGAGGGGGAGGAGAAGAAAGAGGAAGAGGAAGGAGCTAAGGAGGAGGAGAAGAGGAAGAGGAAGAAAGGAGGAGGAAGAAAGAAGAAGAAAAGGGAAAGGAGGAGGTAGAGAAGAAGAGGAAGAGAAAGGAGGAGGAAGAGGAAGAGGAGCAAGAGATGGAGGGAGAGGGGAAGATGAGGGGAGGAGGAAGCACACAAGGAAGGGTACAGATTTCTTTTGGGGGGATGTTGTTTTCTGCACAGTGTGTCTTGAGCTTGTGTTATAACTAAGTAGACAGTCTGTGTTCTGCTGATGTCTACAGGAATCTTTTGTAGAAAGCCAAGCAGCTTTTCCTGGAAGACAAGTTAAAGATGACCCATTATGTCCTGGTTTCAATGGCAGATCATGAAACCAAGAGTGGAGTCCTCCTCCCAAGACGTGAGTGCATCTGAAGTCAGGCTCCTCGAGATAGCATGCTTGCACACCCACCAAGCCAGGTCTGCTCCTAAGGGACAGTTCTTCCCACTTAAATTCTCTCCTGTGCTTTTGGAAACAATGTGTTAGGAAAGCCAAAGTTGGGGCACAAAGGATATACTTGCTATAAGTCCGTGCCAGGGCTTTCATCCTATGGAGTTGTTTTGTTGTTGTTTTTATTGCTACATGCCATGGCCCATGCCTATAATCCTAGCTACTCAAGAAGCTGAGATCTGAGGATCACAGTTTGAAGCCAGCCTAGGCAGGAATGTACATGAGACTCTTATCTCCAGTGAACCACCAAAACGCTGAAAATGGAGGTGTGGCTCAAGTGGTAGAGCACCAGCCTTGAGCAGAAAAAGCCAAGTGAAAGTATGAGGTCTTAGCTCAAGTTTCACTAGCACAAAAAATAAATAAAAAATATTTTTTAAATTATCTTTAAGTAGCTGTGTAAAGGGCCACTCTATGTTATTAAGGAAGTTGGAGTACTGATTTTGCTAGCTTTTCTTGGTCAAGAAATAAAAATTAGACTTGGAGATAAGCAAGTTCCCTTGGGAGAAAACGATTTCCCATATTTCCTCTGTGTTGTTAAGCTTTATTTCTTGGACCAGTTGTCCATATGTGAATTTAACTAAAGAGATACAAGTGAATCCTTTTAGGGCTTACTGTACCTTACAACACAATGAAAACTGTTTTTGGATTTTGTGATTCTGACAATGCTATTGTAAATGAGGAAGACCATGTTTGCTGCTTGTGGTGATAGCAGTGGTAGTTTTTAAGTAATTATAAGCCTCTGCATATCGAGTTAGATCACAATATTATGGCCTTCCACTGACAGAAAACAAAATGCAGGCAGATTTTTGCTTCACAATCTTTCCCACAATGGTTTTTTCATTTCCCACTTGCTTAGTGATTGTATCTTTCTTTATTTTTGTGTGTGAGGGTACTGGAGCTTGAACTCAGGGTCAGTGTCCTCTCACCACTGGAGTTACACCTCGACTTCTATTTTTTTTTTTTTTTTTGTAGTGGTTAATTGTAGCTAAAAGTCTCATGGATTTTTCTGCCTAGGCTAACTTCAAACATTGATCCTTACTTAGTCTCAGCCATCTGAGTAGTAGGATTACAGGGGTGAGCCGCCAGCACCCAACATGCTTCCCCTGTCTTTTATTTTGAGAGATTAGGAGAGTGTTTCAGCTCCTGATAAAACTTTTTAAAAGAATGAGCTGCCTTCTAAGAAACACTGTTGTAATGCTGCCCTTACGGACACACTTACATGCATGGAAACACCTCAGTGTTAATTTGTTTTTACTTTATGCTTTGTCAAAAATTCATATAAGAGCTATGGAAAGGCGGTATCAGAAAAAAAAATAGATGACAAACCATAGCATTTTCCCTAAATCCTCTTTCTCTCTCTACTCATGGAAAACTGCAATAATATTGAGTGAGAAAGAGGAACTGTTAGGTAACTAGGAATAAAAAGTGGCAGACAACAATTGTAGCAGATAATAGGTATCCCATCAAGGAGCATCTTTTTCACATAATGCTCCTGCTCAAACGCTTTTCCCATAATTCCCTGGCGCCTGCTAAGCCAATGGAAAGAGCGCTCAGGGGCACATGTGCAAACCATCAAGCAACCAGCACAGGGCCAAAGGGTGGAGATATAGGAGGAGCCCCTACTATGGCAAAGGCCTCCCTTAGAGGGTTTCATTGGACTCCTCTTTAGACCCTTCACCGGAGGAACAGTTTCTCTATTTTCTTTTATGGCTTTCCTCTCAGTTCAAGTGTACTTTTTTTTTTTTTAATACCTAAACACGTTGGGCCTTTTAATTCTTTAATGGGTGGAGAAAATAAACTTGCTCCTAGACATTATCAACAGTACTCCAGAGACAACTTGAGAACCTTCCCCACACTGCCCTCCAACTAACCACCCAACTGGTCAGTTTATGAGTAGAACACACTTTGATCCGTGTCCCCCCTTCCATCATCCAACTCCATCTCTCCCAACTCCACCCATCCTCTTAAGTTACCTGGTTTCATTTTCACATATACATATTGAATATTGTGACTGTATTCACCACCTTCCTCACCACATTTGTTTTACCTTGATCCTCCTCTGTATTGGTGTGTCTTAAAGTTCCTATAAGAATTTTTAGAACTCTATAAATATAATACTAGATAAGTGAAAACTGCCACCCAAGATTAAATTATCATGTGAGAACATTTCAATGAATAAGATGCATGGAAATGTGAAAATGCTATTTAAAACTATTTTAAAAGAAATGTAGGTACAAGTAAGTGTCCCAATAGCTTCCACTGTTTATAATTTATCATTGGTGATGATGATGGATTTTAATCCTAGGTATTTCATCTTCTTCCAAATTAAAAATTAGTTATTGATGGATAAAGGAAGAGGCCATTTACTTTCATTTCTCTTTGTAGCAGATGAATTTCAATTTGCTTAACTACTCACACCTGTTCCTGAGCTAATTGCTTTTTTTGGCTGCAAATAGTTTCTGGGCATGCTGTCCACAGAGAACCTGGCCTTTCCCTGCCAGCTCACCTCTCCGCTGTGTTCCAGTTCTTCAAACTGTAAAGGAACCTCAGGGGGCAGGTGTGGGATGGAATGTCAGGGGGTAGGGGTGGGGTGGAATCTCAGAGGGCAGGTGTGGGATACAATGCCAGGAGGCAGGTGTGGGGTGGGACCTCAGAGGGCAGGTGTGGGATGGAATGTCAGGGGGCAGGTGTGGGGTGGACCCTCAGAGGACAGGTGTGGGGTGGAATGAGCTAAGTCCAGGGTTAAGAGCCTGCCACATAGCATGATATGCTCAGCTAAAGCTAGCCTTGATGAAAAATTGCAATGGCAAGGATGATGGTGTTTCCTGTCCCACTTCTTCCCACTCCCTCTCTCCATCATAGCAAAATGGAAAACCTGCCACCCACCAGCATCGAGGTACCTGCTTTCCAATTTCTGATCATTCCTATATGCGCTCATTGGCATGAGAATGAGGCTTATCCTCCAAGTTGCATTCAGACTCTGGACAGCCTTCGTCTGTGCTCACCCCAGGCTTAGCAGTTGTGGGGCTGAGCCTAGGAGCCAACCTTTCCAATTTCACTGCCAACATCAAAGTTTTCTTGGAGGAAAAAAAAATCATAGTTTTTCTTTCCAGAATGCTAACGTTTGTCATCACATGGCTTAAATTTCAAATGACTGCCTCAGAGATAATGTATAGTTACAAAGGAACTACTAATGTACTGAATTTAATAGCAAAATTAATTTGGCTGTTTTATCATTAATTTTTGTTTCCCCAATCTGTTTAATTTCTAAGAAATTTTCATTGTGAAGTTGAGTGTATAGTGTGATAAAAAAACATTTTTCCAATGATAGTATTTTTCTAGGATTTTCAAGGAAATCTTGGGTATTTGTATTCCTTTCAAATTGCCACGTGTGGGTTGAATTTCCTTTGTTCCATCTGCAGCAAATTCAAAGGTAGGAGTGTGTGAACCAGTGTCCTCATAGGATTCCCTGGAGAACACGAGAAAAGGAGACTAGTGCATAGGATCTGAGCAATCAATCTATCAGCAATTCCTCCAAAGATACACAGAAGACCAGGCTAGACAACAACAATGGCCATTAACAGATCATTAACAATACAGAAATGTCAGCAGAAGATACAGCTGACTCCAAATATTCGGAGCCTCTGTGCTCCCAGAGATGAGTGAGAGGCAGCAGAATATGGAGAGTCTCCAAGGATGGGGAAGACAGAACATTTGGGGCACAGGCTCTCCCAGGAATAGGTGCCATAGTAAATATAGTACGTAGTGGTATTTGTTGGTAAGTTCTCCCTTACTGCATAAATTCACAAAGACAATCAACTCACAAAAGAGAAAAGGTTTATAATTCTGGTTTGCAGTTTTAGGGGTTAAGACCCAGTGTTTTGAATCTGTGGTGACACATATGAAGAAAGAGTCTCAACATCCCTTTTGAGATCACCCCAGTCACCTAACAATCTGTTACTAAGTTCCACCTCTTAAGGTTTCACCAACTCCCAACAGCACCAACTTGGGTAACAGCCTTGGGGCTTGAGGAACATTCAGATCCTAACGATAGCTGAATGGGGACCTGAAAAAATGGTGCTGTAATGGCAAAGAAGAATGAAAAGTTGCCTATCGCTTCCATTGCTTCTAGGACAATCGAGACAATCTCAGCACAGGTGAAAGACAGACTTCACTAACAACAAAGATTTCTCCACTAAAAGATTAGCACTAAAGGAAATCTAATAGGGAAGCCTTCCAACATGATAAAAAAAAATTCCAGATGAAAGTATAGAAACATAAGAAGTAATAAGACTTAACTAGTACATATGATCATCTATCATGAGATGGAAGTAGAAGCTGCCTGCTTACAAATCTGTATAGACAGAACCAAGATTACCAGTTACCAGAAGCAGAGTTATTAGTGACTGCTAATAAGAAAGATATCTTTCTGCAATGATTTTTGAAAGTTTAAATTTTAAGATTACAGTGATTTCGCCATTCTAGTATACCGTATACTGAAATGGGTTGAACTGTGCATCTTCAAAAGATTAATTTTATAATATCTCTCGAAGCACTTTTAGAACAAGAAAAAAAACATATAGCAACAATAGCAGGGGAACTAAGACAGGCTATATGAGCTCATAGTTTTAAGATCAAATTTATAGGAGGCCACTGTAGTAGGCTATCCTCCTACACCGGTCCACAAGAGACCAGACTGAAATAGACTTGTGTTAAAGTTCCAGTCCCAAGGGCTGGGAAGGTGGCTCAGTGGTAGAGTGTTTGCCTTGCATGCATGAGGTCCTGGGTTCGATTCCTCAGCACCACATAAGCAGGAAAAAAAAGCCAGAAGTGGCGCTGTGGCTCAAGTGGTAGAGCGCTAGCCTTGAGGTGAAGAGCTGAGGGACAGCACCCAGGCCCAGAGTTCAGGCCCACGACCGGACCCCCCCCCAAAAAAAAAAAGTTCCAGTCCTAAAACTCAAGCTGTTCTTTCCTCTTCAATCAGATGAGGGAAATCATAACCCAAAGAAGAGAGTTTCGGTTGGGATGATAATGATGCTCCTTCCCTTTTAATCATTCCAAATGGGTAATGGAAGAAACTTAATAAAAAATCACTTTGTCTACTGCTCTCCCATCCCTCCTATCACAGCAAAGTAATTTCCTAAAAGCCACTCTGTATTTCTTGTTTTCTTTTTCTTTTCTTTTTCCTTTCTTCCTTCCTTTTTTTTTTTTGTCAGTCATGGGGTTTGAACTCAGAGCCTAGGCACTATCCCAGAGCTCTTTTGCTCAAGGCTAGTGCTCTACCACTTTGAGCCACAGCTCACTGTTTTCAATTTTTCAGTGTTTAATTGGAAATAATAGTCTCAATAGACTTTCCTGCCCAGGCTGGCTTTGAACTGTGATTCTCAGATCTTAGCCTCCTGAGTTGCTAGGATTATAGGCATGAGCTACTAGCATCTGGCTCTTCTTTTATTTTTTTTCCTACCATCAGCTTTTCCTTGTCTATAAAGCCAATCTCCTCTACTCAGCTCCTTGGGGGTGCTTCTTTTACATTATTAAATAAAGTGTTGCTCCATTTTGGAATCACAAAACAAAGCCAATCAATACCTCTACACCAAGTCAGGCACTGGTGGCTCATACCTGTAATCCTGGCTACTCAGGAGGCTCAAATCTGAGGATTGCAGTTGGAAGCCAGTCCAGGCAGGAAAGTCTGTGAGACTCTTACCTTTAATAAACTTCCAAAAAATAGTTGGAAATGGAGCTGTAGCTCAATTGTAGAGCACTCGAGCCTTGAGCACAAAAGCTCAGGCCCTGAGTTCAAGCCCCAGGACCATCACACAGACACACAGACACACACATCTCTTTTTACAATTTGATTTTTGACAAAATGTTCTGAGCTCACGGAGTTGTGCGGGGAAAGGACAATGTAGGAATTCATTCTCGGCACACACAACTGTGTTTTATGCACATTATACAGATATGCCATATGTCTCTCACCCACACAAATTTTGGAAACGAATGAGAGGCCACTAAACTCAAGAGTTAACACCAACAAACCCTTCAAGAGCTCTTAAGGCTCTTTCTCACAACCGTGATGTCATGTTCTTTTCTTTACATTTTAAGGAGTTGTAAAAAGAAGTTCCAGTTCAACAAATCATCCTGATTAATGTCACCACTTCCATCACTCTCCCCCTTGTCTCCCAACGCCACCTATCCTCTCAAACTCCCTGGGTCCATTTTCACATACGCACATTGAATATCACGATTGTGTTCCCCCACCTTCCTCTCTCCATTCATTAGCCTCTCTCCTCCTGTCTTCACCTCCTCGGATAAAACATGTTCCAGCTACCTGGTGTTCACTGTGTTAAACAGTAAGTTGGTTGTTCAGAGAAGTCACACCATGGGGATTTCCCCCCGTATACCCTCCTTTAGTCATTTTGTGCATGTATGCATATGGTGACCCTACATATGCTCTCACAGGTGTTTATACTTTAGTCTGACTTCCACATATGAGAAAAAAAACACGCATTCTTTGTCTCTCTGAGCCTGACTTCTCTTAATGTAACATTTTCCATTTTCAAGTCAAACAAGAAAAACAAAACCTTTTTATGTCTTTTTCCCTCCAATGATATATGTAAGGCAGTAGTGAAACATACAGATAGTCAGTAGTAAAGACAATAAATACAAGTCACCTAAGACAATGAAAATAAAAAGGGGTAAATGATTCAAAGACATGTGGTAGGAATGCTGACCTTGCAAACATTGCTCTACTTTATGAATGCTGATTGTTGTAAGCTACTTGCTTTGCCCTAGGCTTACACCCCAGTGCACAGACACTTGTCTCCCTCCACACAGTAAGTGATGGAATAAATCCACGTTGGTTTTATTCACAAATGATACAAGACAAGATTTTGCAACCTGGATATTAGCATTACCTAGAGGCAGAAGAGAAAATTCACCTCTTTTTCTTTATCAAAAAGTAAATTAGGATTGGGAAGGTGGCTCAGTGGTAGAGTGCTTGCCTTGCATGCATGAGGTCCTGGGTTTGATTCCTAAGTACCACATAAGCAGAAAAAGCTAGAAGTGGTGCTGTGGCTCAAGTGGAAGAGTACTAGCCTTGAGCTGAAGAGCCAAGGGACAGTGCCCAGGCCCAGAGTTCTGGCCCACGACCCACCAAAAAAAAAAAAGTAATTTATGTCAGGGACCAGTGGCTCAAACCTGTAATCCTAGCTACTCAGGAGGCTGAGATCTGAGGACTGTGACTCAAAGTCAGACCAGGCAAGAAAGTATGTTTGACTCTTATCTCCAATTAACCATCGGCTCAAGTGGTAGAGCACTACTCTTGAGTACAAAAGCTCAGGGGCAGCACCCAGACCCTGAGTTCAAGCCCCAGGACCAGCATACACACACACACACACACACACACACACACACACACACACAAAGTGTATTATAATTATCTTCAAAGGTTAGGAAATATAAAGGAGTACATTGTTAGAGTTGGGAGTTTTCAGAGGGACATTGAATAAGTTCACCCCCAGGAGGCAGGTGACAGTATTGCAAAGCCCTGGTGTGTTAGCCTGTGGAATGGGTTCATTTTGACTTAAACCTATTCTACCTGCTTTTTTTCTGGAAGAACTGTCCCAGGTTAGTTTTGTTCACCCCAACAGCCTTGTCTAAATCACTGCAAATCTAAAACTCCAGTAACAGAAGTTTACAATTCTTTCATCAAACTTGCCTTCCCTAAGTTTTCATTTTATAACACACGAATCAACAGTCATAAGATCATTTCTCTTAAATGTAAATGGAAAACTAAAAAGTTCTTCCTGCTAGTCACCTCTTCATATATTAGTGACACTTTTATTTCAGAATAAATTTGGTCTTTTAAAAACTGCTTGCAAACTAACTGCCTAGTTCTGGTTTGAGGAGTTTAACTGAAGTCAGAGGAGGTTTCTCAATAACTAAATTGTGTCATAGAAGTCAGGTGCCAGTGGCTCACGCCTGTAATCCCAGCTACTCAAAGGGCTGAGAACTGAGGATCTCAGTTCAAAGCTAGCCCGGGCAGAAAAGTCTATGAGACTCTTACCTCCAATTAGTCACAAAAAGCCAGAAGTGAAGCTTTGGCCTAATAGGTAACAAAAAAAAAAAGCTCAGAGATAGTGCCCAGGCCCAGAGTGCAAGACCCTGGACTCACACACACACACACACACACACACACACACACACATACACACAAATGCATCATAGAAGAAATTAGCTGAGAAAAACTCCAGTTCTGTACCCCAAAGCCAGTAGTTTAGGTGTGACTCAAGTGGCAGAGCACCAACTTTGAACATAAAAGCCAAGAAGAAAAAAAAAAAAAAAGAAAATAGATCAGCTGCCAGAGTTCACAGGAGAAAAATGACAGTTATTCAAGTACAAGAGCCAGAAAACCAGAGTCTTAAAATGAAACAGTCCTAGAGCAGAGGGGCGCTGGATATCTTTGCAGACAAACAAAGCAAGACGGGGTGCCTAAGTCATGTCAAGGACAAAACTCACCTTTCTGGGGCTGTGCTGAGGGGGCTGCTGTCCTCATACATCTCAAACATCTGGTAGGTTGACTACCCAGAAAGACAGAGCTCAGAGATGGATGGCACTGCTGCACTAGACAGGGAAGCTGCACCGGAAGTATGAGTCCTGAGAGGGGGATTTCATCTCCCTGCAGAACTGCAATCAGGTGGATGATCTTTAAAAAAGTTAAGCAGAAATGCCAACTTTTATCCCTCTTGAGAATTAAGTAGGAAAGATGCCAGCTCTGGTGGAATTGGTAGGAAATTAGCTCTAGCTAGTAAGGAGAAAACTGGATTTTGGGAAAGCACATAAGCAGTTCATTAGAAGAGAGGAAGGCCATGGGTTTATTTTGAAGAATAATTTTCTATATTTTGCTAAGTGGCATTGGCTCACATTTGTAATTCTAGTTACTCAGGAGGCTGAGATATAAGGATTGTGGTTCAAAGCCAGCCCAAACAGGGAAGTCTGTGAAACTCTCCCATTAACCAGCACATGCCAGAAGTTGAGGTGTGGCACAAATGGTAGAACTCCAGCTGAGTGAAAGAGCTAAGAGACAGTACCCATGCCCTGAATTGAAGCTCTAGTGTTCACACACACACACACACTTTTTTAAAATAAAGCACAAAATGTAAATTAACGTTACTTTAAATACTGTTTTAGGTAAATTACATATATATTTTATTGTATTATATATCATGTATTATGTTTTTGGGGGAGGGGGGGGTCGGTCATGGGGCCTGAACTCTGGGCCTGGGCGCTGTCCCTGTCCTCTTCAGCTCAAGGCTAGTGCTCTACTGCTTGAGCCACAGCGCCACTTCCATGTATTATGTTTTATATTAGTATAATATATTCCTTTTCATTGTTGTTATTATTAAGGAGTTGTACAAAGCGGTTATAATTCCATAAGTACAAAGCTTCTAGGACAATGCACTCCTTCCTTCGCTTTCCTTCATTTTCCCCTTTCTGTCCCTGCCCATAAGTTGCATAGTTCATTTTTCACATCGTGTATATTGAATACCAAGATTGCATCTGTTCACCCTGCCTCCCTTGATTCTTGTGTTCCTCTTTGCCACTGCTCTGCCCACCAAAAAGACCAAAAAAAAAAAAAACCACTCCAGGAAAGGAAACTTGGGTTTTTGTTGTGGTAGTGGTTTTTTAGCTTTGGATTTGTTTTTTGTTTGGTTTATTTTGGGGACAAGCAAAGGGGTGGCACAGAAAGAGAGGGAGGAAAGATGGACAAATGTAATCTTGCTATTCAGCATACACTATGTGGAAAATGACTGAGTAACTTGTGTGCAGGGATGGGACAACAGATATAATATATCTCCCCCTCCACCTCTGTACCCCCCGACCCTCTCCTTCTCCTATTTGAACTCAGAGCCTGGGTATTGGCCATCAGTTAGCATGTTACTATTTAAATCACAGCTCCACTTCTGGCTTTTGGTGATTAATTGGAGACTTAGAGTCTCACAGACTTTCCTGCTTGGGCTGGCTTTGAAGCATGATCTTCTCAGCCTTCTGAGTAGCTAGGATTATAGATGTGAGCCACCCACACCCAGTCTTACAATACTTTGTTAAAGGCAAAACACTGAAGGGGTCAGTTGTGAGGTAATATTGAAAATTCTGTATCCAAGAACTTGACCAACACTGATTGAGCAGAAAAAAGCCTTAATTCTTGAGCTATCTTCTAGAAGCTTCCAGCTGTGTTGGACATTAACTGAATTGATGGGAACTTAGGAGAGGAGGTCCCAAAGGAAGGGCTGTGCTATGGTAGCAGAAGGTAACTCTTTGTCAGAACTTTACATGTGTATTTCAAAGATTTAATAGCTTGCTGACCAGCTTTGGTTACAACTCTGCTAACTCTGACCAGAGGTCTTAAATCATGGTAGTGAAACATATGGCTGTTTAGCCAGACAACTGGGAATCCAATCTCAGACTTCCAATTTACTAGCTGAATGACCTTGGGAAAGTTTATATCATCTGTAAGAAGTACTGACAAGAGGATTATTCACTCTTGTGAGTTAGTTCCTGTAAGGAAAGTGCCTAGAAGAGAATCTGACACCTTATAAACAGCCAGTCTTACCTACTGATAATGGTAGTCTGATCACTGCACAGAGGAAAAAAAGAAAAGACTGTTTAGTAATATGTGACCGAGGATAGAAAAATAGTAGTGGCAATTTAAAAAAATGCCATAGTGGTAGCTCATACCTGTAATTCCAGATGAGATCTGAGAATTGAATTTCAAAGTTAGCCACAGAAGACTAATCCTCAAACTGTTATCTCCAATTAACTAGCAAAGGGCCAAAAGTGTGGGGTGGTAGTGGTTCAAGTTGTTGAGCACCAGTTTTGAGCAAAAATAAATAAAATGACAAGCAAGAAAGAATGAAAGTCCTGAGTTCAAGCCCAATATTTACTCAGTCCCTGAGATCTTTTGCTCAAGACTAATGCTCTACCACTTTGAGCCACAGCTCCACTTCCAGTTTTCAAGTGGTTAATTGGAGATTAGAATCTCACAGTGGGGCTGGGAAGGTGGCTCAGTGGTAGAGTGCTTGCCTTGCATGCATGAAGCCCTGAGTTTGATTTCCAGCAGAAAAAGCTGGAAGTGGCATGGTGGCTCAAGTGGTAGAGCACTAGCCTTGAGCTGAAGAGCTGAGGGACAGCACCCAGGCCCAGAGTTCAGGCCCCACGACCGACAAAAAAAAAAAAATCTTACGGATTTTCCTTCCCTGGCTGGCTTCAGACTGTGATCCTCAGATCTCAGCCTCCTGACTCCTGAGAAGCTAGAATTATAGGCATGAGCTACTGGTGCTTGGCTGAAAACAATTCTTAATTAGGAACACAATGACACTTTCATGAACCTGATCGTGTGCTCCTCTGAAAACAACTCATATCATATTCAAGCCCTAGAATTTACGGTGTTTCCCTAAGATTGGGCACACCCTATATACATGCCCATGCATCTCTTCATCCTTGTCCTAGCCAGGGCAATGTGCAACCAAGAAAAACAGCATGTTCATGCATTGGAAAATATGAACTGAAGTATCTTATTTAGAAGATTTCATGGTTTTGTATGTAGAAAACCTTTAAGAAACCTTAAAAAAAAGGTATTAGAAATAAGTAAATTTAACAAGATCAACTTCTACACAACCAGCTTTAAAAAAGATTATTTCTAAATATGAGGACAAAGTTGGAACGCAAAATAAGAAAAAAGTTACCATCTCCAAAGATATTAAAAGATATAAACTATCTTAGTGATAAATTTAGTGTAATACATTCCAGATTTGCACAGAAACACCCAGAAATTTTTGGGGGAGGGGGAGGAGGGTGTAGAGAGTCAAAGAGGGGTGAGATTGATTAGAATATAATGTAAACATGTGTGGAGATGAAATCCACACACCCTATATAACTAATGTAATTTAAAAAACACACCCAGAAAACACTGTAGAGAAAAAGCAAATAAATACACCACATTCAAGGATCTGTAGGCTCAGTATTACTCAGATGTTAATTACTCAGATGTTAATGTGTCACAAATGGTTTGACAAATCAATTTAATTCCAATCAAATTGGGTACATACAATTTAACAAACTTATTTTAAAATGTATCTAGATGTACAAAAACCTAGGAAAAAAACACGACAACTTTGAAAATGAAGAAAAAAGTTGTAGGACTTTTATTTGAATTAAAGACTTGTTGTCAAAAAGGCAGTTAGTATGCAGATCAATGGATCAAAATAAAGAGTCCAGAAATGAATCCACACATACATGGCCACTGATCTTTGAAAAAGATGGGAAAAATCATGTAATGAGAAAAAATGGTCATTTTAACTAATGGTGCTGGAAGCACATGAAATATACATATAAAACAAAAATTTTAGCCAGGCACTGGTGGCTCACAGTTGTAATCCTAGCTACTCAGGAAGCTGAGATCAGTTTAGGCAGAAAAGAACATAAGATTCTTATCTCCAATTAATCACCAAAAAAGCTGGAAATAGAGCTGTGGCTCAAGGGGTAGGAAATTACTTAGATCCTGAGTTCTAGCACTAGGACCAGCGCGTGCGTGCATGCACACACACACACACACACACACACACACACACACACAAATTAGGGAGAACACAAAGTCTAGAGTGAAGGAAAAGAAAATCAGTGGTCAGTTTCTAGGGTGAAGAAATAAGAATTTGAGATGGACTAGAAAAAGATGGAGGGAAAATTTTCAGGATATACTACTTTGTGTCTTGACTGAAGTAATTACATGAATGTACCCATTTGTCTTTGAACTGTACTCATTTGTCTCTGAACTGTACTCCTAAAAATGTTGCATTTTACAGTACATAACTTTCATCTCCATAAAGTTGAACAAGAGTTATTTGGCTCAGCCTGTGAACAGCTATTCAGCTGATTTTGACCTATGAAAGCACACAATTAAAGATTGCCTCACATTTTACAAATGAACAAAGATATATCATCTATATTTAATTTGAACTGAATTTTATTTATTTATTTATTTATTTATTTTGGGTCCGGTTGTGGGCCTGAACTCTGGGCCTGGGCGCTGTCCCTCAGCTCTTCAGCTCAAGGCTAGCGCTCTACCACTTGAGCCACAGCGCCACTTCCAGCTTTTTTTTTTCTGCTTATGTGCTGTTGAGGAATCAAACCCAGGGCCTCATGCATGCAAGGCAAGCGCTCTACCACTGAGCCACCTTCCCAGCCCTTGAACTGAATTTTGAAAGAGGTTTTCACCCCAAGTTTGAATCATACCTGAGATACCTTAAAATGAGAGATACGTACATCTTTCCTATGTACAAATTATTGCTAGAGAATCACTATTTTCCATGAGAAATTGGGATTGACAAGAAAAAGAAATAACCAAATGCTATTTTATTGTAAATTTTAGGGTCTTGGAGACCTTGTCACTTTTTTGTATTTCTATGCTGGTAATGGGGCTTGAACTCAGGGCTGTCTGAGCCACAGCTCTGCTTCTGGCTTTTTGCTGGCTAGTTGGAGCTGAGTCTTACAGACTTATCTGCCAGGCTGGTTTCAAACCTGGATCCTCAGATCTCAGCCTCCTGAGTAGCTAGGATGACCTGTATGAGCCACTGGCACCTTGCTAAGCATCTCCTTGCTAAGATCCAAGTGGTGACTTCAATCATGTAGAGCAGCTCATGTTGCAAGACAAGCAGCGTGCATGGCGAGTGCAGGCTCACAGCATGTGTGTATGTGAGCAACACTGCAGGTGAAACTGCCTGCTATGGTTTCAATGCGAAATGTCTCCCTTGGACTCAGGTTTGGGCATTTGGTCTCCAGCTGGTGGTGCTACTTTGAAAAGTTCTGGAAACTTAAGTAGAGTCTACTTAGGGGAAATGGGTTACTGGGGACAGGACTGAAGGTCGTACCTGATTCCTGACCCTTCTTTGCTCTACTTCCTGTCAGGAGACTTCCTTTCTAGCACATCCTCACCACCATGACTCTCTCTGTCTGTGTATATGGGACCAACTGACCCAGACCAAGCCTGAGCCTCTGAAACCATGAGGCAACACAAATGATTAGGTTCTTCCCTCAGGTTTTCAGCCATAACTTTGGAAAGCTGACCAATACACATTGCCCCTACTTTTTTTTTTCTTTAAAGGTAAGTTCACTACGCTGTCCAGGCTGGCCCCAAACTCCAGGATTCAAGCAACTTTCCTCACTTAGTCTCCTAAGTAGCTGGGACTACAGGTGTATGCCATTGCACCCAGCCTGAATCTGGACTTTTCATAAAATTAAAAACACTGGAGGGTCAGTTAAATTCAAATTTCAGGTAATTTTTTAAATACGTTTATTGTTTTCCAGAAATCAAAATTAACTGGATGCCCTATATTATTATTTTTTCTAAATCTATCAACCCTGTGACTGGTAATGTGATGATTAATATAATTCTGAAAAATAATATCCCACAATTCATTCAGTTTAAAAAATATGCTGGCATATTCTGAAATTAAGGAAGGACTGAACTAGCTGACAAAATTTCTTTCCACTCTTTCAGTTAAATTGTCAATGATGTTTTCTCAATAATTAATGTTATATGTCATATGGATAAAATTATCAAGTCATGAAATCTGTTCGTATATGAAGAAATACCAAACCTTCCATGAATTTGGTAAAAACTGTAATATTTCTGAGCTGATGTAGTCCAACCTCCAGAGGGAAAAATTGGCTTTCCTGAAAAAGGTTAACAGGAAGTACATTTCCTTTGGGAAATTCCACCTGCATTTGGCTCTGATAGAATCCTGGGTGTGTCTGTATACACACACACACACACACACACACACACACGCACACACACACACACACATACATACCACACACACTCACCCACTCCTCCCACACACACACACACACACTTTCTCTTGTAACCAGATTCTATACTATTTTCACGTGAAAGAAGAAGGGAAGGTGGTATCCAGGCACGAAGATTTGGGGTTTTGTTTGGATCATGTCATTCATGTTGCCAGTTTTCTGACTGGTTGCCATGTTTCCCAGAGGTTTTCATCCTGATGGATGGGCTGACAGAACCTTCCAGGCTGGGTTGGTGAGATGTGAACTCAGGGTCTGGCAACAATGAAACAGCAATCTGAGAGGTTTACCTGCACAAGAGCCAGGAGCATGAAAGCTTTCTCAGTTCCCTACCCAGGAGTCGGGGGTCTACGTCCTATAGGTTACTTGAGGGTAACACTGAACGCAGCTCAGCAGCAGGGCTGTGGTGGCTTGAGGAGACCTGAAGGAAAGGCCCGTGGGGCAGATGGAGGTCTTCCCACAAAGAACCTCATGGGCAAAGGCTGCAGGAGTCAGAGAATGTCACAGCTTCTCTCCTCCTCCTCCTCCTCCTCCTGCTCTTCCTCTTCCTCCTCTTCCCTCCCTCCTCCTCTTCCTCCTTCTCTCCTCCTCCTCCTCCCTCTCTCCTCCTCCTCCTCCTTCCATCCCCCTCCTCCCTCCCTCCCCTCCTCCTGCTCCTCCTCCTCCTGCTCCTTCTCCTCCCACATTCCCTCCTCTTCTTCTTCCTCCTCCTCCTCTTCCTCCTCCTCCTCCCTCCCTCCCTTCTTCTCCTCCTCTCCCTTCTCCTCCTTCTCCTTCTCCTCTTCCTCCTCTTTGTCCCCCTCCTCCTTCTTCATTTCTTCTTCCTTCTTTCATCCTTTTTTTTCTTTTTTTCTCTCTCATGACTGGTACTTGATTCTCACAGGAATATGGCATATTAGTAACACCCAGGTCACTTAAGCTCTCACAAATACTAATTTCAAATTTTCCATAGCATCTTCTAAATTGTCTTCTCTCATTATCCATCTTTTAAAGGCAATCTGGACTGATCAAATGAGAAGCTAACTATACAGTTACCATGGAGATACGTTTCACAGTAATTTTTGAAGTTTAACCTTTTAAACTTATTTTTGTTCCCATTTCCTGAAGTTCATTTCAATAAATATTATTTTATATGATCAGATGCACATAGGTATTGTCCTATGTACATGCTGCAGTGTCTTTTAGATCTAATTTCTGTATTTCAGAGAGAATATGTGCCATTTGTCTCTCTGAGTTTGGCTTACCTTATTATTTTTTTTTTTTTAACGGTTGGTTGTTGGGCTTGAACTCTGGGCTTGGGCACTGTCCCTCAGCTCTTCAGCTCAAAGTTAGCCCTCTACCACTTGAACCACAGTGCCACTTCTGGTTTTCTGGTGGTTTATTGGAGATAAGAGTCTCATGGACTTTCCTGCTCAGGCTGGCTTTGAACCATCATCCTCAGATCTCAGCCTCCTGAGTAGCTAGGATTACAGGCATGAGCCACCAGTGCCTGGCTTGCCTTACCTCACTTAACATGATTTGTTCCAGGTCCATCCATTTCCCTGCAAATGACATAATTATTCTTCCTAATGGCTGTGTAAAATTCCATTGTGTATACATACCACATTTTTTGGATCCACTCATCTATTGTAGGGCATCTGGACTGTTTTTATTACTTGGCTATTGGGAATATTGCAGCAATGAGTATGGATGTGCAAAGAATGTCTTGATGGTATCTTGGTTCCTGATGTTCAGGGTAGATGCCCAGCAGAGGTATGGCTGGATTGTAGGCAACGTCTATGTTTAGTTTTTTGTTTAGCTTCGTTTTTTATTTGTTGTGGGGCTTGAACTCTGGGCCTGGGTGCTGTCTCTGAGCTCTTCAACTAAAGGTGAGCTCTCTACCACTTGAGCCACAGCATCACGTTTTCTGGTGATTAATTGGAAGTGAGTCTCATGAACTTTCCTGCCCCAGATGGCTTTGAACTGAGATCCTCAGATCTCAGCTAGGATTACAGGCATAAGCCACCAGTGCCCGGCTTGGTTAGTTTTTTGAGGAACCTCCAGACTACTGTCCAGAGCAGTTGTACTAGTTTATATTCCCACCTACAGTGCAGTAGGGTTCCCTTTCCCCCACATCATGGCCCACGTTTGTTGTTTGAATTTACGATGTTTATTGTTGGAATTCACAATGTTGGCCAATCTAACTGGGTGAGATGAAATCTCAAGTTGTTTTGATTTGAATTTCCTTTATGGAAATTCAAATCAAATGATGAGCATTTCCTCATGTGTTTCTCTGCCGTTCTTAACTCTTCAGAGAAGTCTCTCCTTACTTCCTTTGGAGAATGGCAGAGTTTTTTTTTGTGTGTGCGTGCCTGTCCTGGGGCTTGAACTCAAGGCCTGGGCACTGTCCCTGAGTATTTTTTTATTCTCAAGGCTAGTGCTCTAATATTTGAGCCACAGCTCCAGTTCTGGCTTTTTGCTGGTTAATTGGAGATAAGTCTCTCATACACTTTTCTTTTCCTGCTGGCTTTGAACCAAGATCCTCAGCTCTCAGTTTCGTGAGTAGCTAAGATTATAGTGTGAGCCACTTGGCTCTCCAGTGCTGGACAGAGGCAGGCAGCCAGTTAACATCTGACAAGCAATGCTCCCAGCTGAGGATATGAATCAAGTGAAAGCTTCTCCCCAGTGGAGTCCTTAGGCTGGGCCAGACTGCTTTAATTTCATGGTGAGCCATGTGGTCCCCAAGGGCTACACAGTGGGACAGGTGTGTGTGTGTGTGTGTGTGTGTGTGTGTCTGTCTGTCTGTCTGTCTATCTGTGTCCCCATCCTGGGGCTTGAACTCAGGTCCTGGGCACATTCCCTGAGCTTTTGTGCTCAAGCTCAAGTCTAGCTCTCTAGCACTTGAGCTACAGCTCCACTTCCTGCTTTTCTGGTAATTAATTGGAAATAAGAGTTTTCTGTATAACAACAGATGCTGGTGGGGATGTGTACAGAAGGGAATCTTACTGCATTGTTGATGGGAGTGTAAACTTGTTCAACCCCTTTGGAAAGCAGTATGGAGGTTCCTCAAAAGACTCCACATAGAGCTCCCCTATGACCCAGCAATCCCACTTTTGGGCATTTACCCAAATGTTCACAAACAAGACCACACTAAAGCTACCAGCACGACCATGTTTATTGCAGCCTTATTTACCATAGCTAAGATATGGAACCAACCCAGATGCCCCTCAGTAGATGAATGGATCAAGAAAATGTGGTATATATACACAATGGAATTCTATACCTCATCAAAAAGAATGACATTGCCCCATTTGTTAGGAAATGGAAAGACTTGGAAAAAATTATACTAAGTGAAGTAAGCCAGGCCCAAAGAAACATAGGTCCCATGGTTTCCCTTATTTGCAATAACTAGTATATGTCTAAGTCAAGCAGAAAAGGTCAGATAAGTTGGTGTTAGAGAAATGAACCCTAAGATATGTATTCAAATGTTTTTTTCTTTCATGCAATTGTTTCTAACACATTTATTATTTCTTTGTTGCTTTGTATGTCCCTCCCCCATGGTATAACCCCTGCTTTCACTGTATTTGATGTTGTTATAATTTGTGGAGGGGAAGGGTAAAAAACAAATCATTTAAATAGGGATACAGGTGGACCCATTGCAACAATGAGACGTAAAGGTCGTTATGTCGAAAACAAACTTTACAACTTTGGTGGCGGGGGTGGGGTGGGGGGGATGGGATGGGAAGGGGAAACAAAGGAGGAGGCTACAATGCTTGATAAGAAATGCACTCATTATCTTACCCATGTAATTGTAACCCCTTTGTACAGTATTTTCACAATAAAAAAAAAAAGAGTCTTCTGTGTTTTCCTGCCCAGGCTGGCTTCAAACTGCAATCTTCAGATTTTAACCTCCTGAGTAGCTAGGATTTTAGGTGTGAGCTACCAGCACCTGGTACTGTGGGTCTTTTTAATGTCACAGAGCAGAAAGGGATAGGTAACTGGATTCAGTGCCCTCAGAGGGACCTACAGGTCACAGAGGCCTGCACTGGAGTGAGGGAGGGGCTGCCAAGGAGGATCTTGGCGTTCCAAGACTGGTAGGGAACAGCAATCAATAAACCACAGCCAGAGTGCTCATTCCAGGCTGTAGCCCATTGGATGCTTCCTAATTTTAAAATGCACAGAACGGTGTCAATTCTGCCTACTGTTGCCATTTCTTCCTTGCTAATCTAAAAATCATGAGTTGACTTCCAAGTTCATCAAGTAATCAACAACTCTTCCAAATATTTATTTTATATTTTTATTATCTTTAAGTAGATGCAAAAAGTTGCCATTCAACAAATCAGTTTATAAATATAATGCATCATGATTGCTGTTACCCCTTTCATTATTCCCCGCATCCTCTTCCAACCCTCCCCTCAATTTTCTTACTTTGGTAGGTAATACATTAAATACTGTGACCATATTCCTTCCTGCTTTTCCTTTCTTCATTTAATCCCTTCTCTTGACCCACCCTACTTTTCAAGTGTCAGTGGGTTTTTCTTTTTTGTTGTTGTTGTTGTTGTAATTTTGATTTTTATTTCTCTGGCAGGCCTGCGGGGCAAACTCAGGGCCTGGGCACTGTCCCTGAGGTTTTTTGCTCAAGGCGGCACTCTACCACTCAAGCAACAGCTCCACTTCCAACTGTTTTTTGATGCTTAACTGGAAATAAGAGTCTCACAGACTTTCCTGCCTTGTCCGGCTTTGAACCATGATCCTCCGATCTCAGCCTCCTAATCTAGGATTTCAGGCATGAACCATCAGCGCTTGGTTTGGTTTAAATGGTGTAAGTTTGTTTGAAAATGAAAGCTGTAAAAGGGAAGTAGGGAGATTCTCCATATGGAGAGGGACCCCAAAGAAGAGTCCAGTGGAGTTGGAGGGCTCCTCTCCTATCTTTGCACTGATGGCTTGTGCACGTGCCATCCCAACATTTTTATTGGTTGAGCCAGCACCCAGGGCGTTATGAGAAGAAGAAGCAATTGAACAGGAACAGATGGCACTATAGGAACAAGAAGCTCCATGATGGGCCATATGTTATCTGCCATGGACTATCTGCCATTTTTATCCCTGTCTACCTAACAGTTCCCCTTCCTCTCCCTTACTTCATTCCTTTCTCTCTGATTCTTCAAAATATTAAGCCACCATACATGTAAAGTCTCTGGGTAGCTTAGAAAACAATGTTGGAAAAGGCTTTCACAAGAAAAAAAAATGGATTTTTAAGATGTCATAAGAATTTAGTCGTATTTCTCTTTGTTTAGAGACCTAACATGGTCTAACTTAATGCTGCTGTGATAGAGAAACTGCCCGTGTCTTCCTCTCCTATCTAGAGCGGGAAGATCAATAAAGATGAAGAAAATAATCCTATAACCCTAGCTACTCAGGAGGCTGAGACCTGAGGATTCTGGTTTGAAGCCAGCCTGGGCAGGGAAATACATGAGCTTCTTATTTCCAATTAACTACTCAAAAAAAAAGCTGGGCATGGAGCAGTGGGCTCAAGTGGTATAGAGCTAGCTTTGAGCAAAAAAGCTCAGTGCCCAGCCCTAAGTTCAAGCCAAGGAATGGTACAGGGGGAAAAAATGGAATTAAGGATGTAGTCCTGGAGCCCTAAGTTGCATCTTTCAGGGAAGACTTGGCAAAGCTCACCATCAAAATGGGAATGAGAGGGAGGAGTCCATCTACACACCCAGGGAGGGCTGGGCTCTCCTGAGACTGCAGGAAGCAGACAGCTGAGACGAGGCCTTCTAAAGCTTGTTCTTCTGTTCTTCAGCACTGTGAGCACTGCATGCCCCTGCCTCAGCATGGAGGGTAGGCCAGTGATGAAGCCATTCACTGACTGATGGAAACACTGTCCAGCCTTCCATGGCCTCGGGACCCACACTTCTGGCTTTGCCCTTGTTGCTGAGCTCACAAGAGCTCGGTATTGGACACCATCACATTGCCTTGCTGAAACAAGCCTGGCAAGCCCATGATTGCCTTGGTGCCACTGCCCAGCCAGAGCTGGAAGAGAGGCCAGGCTGGCCATGAGAAAGAGGCAGAAAGGATGCTAAGGATTCTGGCTGGGTGTCAGGATCCAAGGAGCACAGGAACACTGGCCAAACATTGTGAGATCTTTCCAGAAAGAAGCTCCAATTGTTCTGGCTCAACCTCCTTCCTGGCACCACCACTTCCCTTGATGGTGCAGATGCTTTCTGGACGGATGGCTCTTATTAAAAGACTTTTACATGGTGATTTTTGTGTTCCAAGGATGAGTGAGCATTCCCTCACATTGCTCTGCATTTTATTAATATCACTAATTTCTTTGCTTCCTTGCATCCAATCAATCATTGCACTGCATCAACGAGCCATCAAGTCCCTCTTCCCAATCTTAGTGAAGATGTCAAATTTTAGCTGGACCTAAGTCAATTCCCATAGCATGCTGTGGGGACGGCATCCAAAGCCTCATCACACCCATGTTCTGCATTATCTCAGGCTACTTTTAGCCTATTTTGCCAGAGACATTTCTTAGAATTTTGTAAACATTAATGCCTTCCCCAGGAACTCCTACTTTTTCATAGGAGCAGAACAGATGGTTACATGATATAGTCCAATATACATGGCCAAAAAAAAATAATAATCTGAGCCTCCACTGCCCAGGTAGTGACAGCTCATTGGCTCATTCCTTTTTAATCAATGAATGAATAGAAGAATTATAGCAGAGGATTATCTGCTATAATTCTCTATCCTCTGCAATAATTCTCTATGCTTTTTTAAAATATCATTCCAGCATCCCACTGTTTTGCCTTTCCTATTAGACAGAAGTTTGAATTCTCAGTCTCTTATCTTTCTGGCCACTCTTCAAGGTACTTACACAAATCAACAGGTTGCTGGACAGCTGAGAAGCCTTCACATGGCTTCAGATGGCTAAACCTTAAGTTTAGAGAGGAGGGCAGGTTCACAATGGACTGGAGAGCAGGATCTATTGCCTGGGTTTCCCTGACTCTTGGATACCCGCTCCACTGAAAATCAGATTCAAATTATGTGAACTTAATCAAAGAAAATTATCTAGTTGATCAGGATTTTTTTTTTTTTTGGCAGTTGTGGGGCTTGAAGTCAGGGCCTGAGTACTGTCCCTGAGCTCTTTTAATCAAGGCTAGTGCTCCACCTCTTTGAGCCACAACTCCACTTCCAGTTTTCTGGTGGTTTATTGGAGATAAGAGTCTCATAGGCTTTCCTGCCTGGGCTGGCTTTGAATCACAGTGCTCAGATTTCAGTATCCTGAGTAGCTAGAATTACAGGCTTAAGACACTAGTGTCTGGTTAGCTGTTTTCTGTTTTTTGTTTTTAAAAAAAATCTTGGTTATTTAATTCATTGAACTTCACTACATATCAATACCAATGATTTTTCCCTTACCTCTGGAATTTCCCTCTAAGATTCAAGACAAATTTTTTCTCTCCTTAAGATTAAAATGCCTTTAAAATAAAGAGAAATAAAATTGCGTGTCTACTACAACTTGCAACTAAAATTCTTATTAAAGTACACCAAAAGAAAAACCTAAGCAATAAAGCCTGTGGATAGTTGGATTATGACATAACATTCTATACTGTGTATGCTGTATATATACAGTATAATGTCATATACTGTTTATACTCTGGGTATAAGTATAACATAAAGTTCAGGCCGTTTGTAAGTATTGATTAAAATTTATGAAGAAAATATGTTAAAAACCTTTGGAAAGCTGGGAGCTGCTGGATCATATCTGTAATCCTAGCTACTCAGGAGGCTGAGATCTGAGGATCAAAGTTTGAAGCTAGTCATTCAAGAAGACAAATTCATAAAACTTTTTTCTGCAGTTACCCAGCAAAAAGCTGTAGGTACAGCTGTGGCTCAAGTGGCAGAGCACCAGACTTGAACAAAAAGCTCAGAGACATTGCTCAGACCTTGAGTATTACACATACACACACACACACACACACACACACACACACACACACACACACACACACACACACACACACACACACACACACCAGTCCTGGGACTTGAATTCAGGGGCCTGGGCACTTACCATGAGTATTTTTGCTCAGGGATATCACTCTACTACTTGAGCCACAGCTCTATTTCTGGCTTTTAGGTTGTTAATTGGAGATAAGAGTCATGGACATTCCTCTCTGGTCTGGCTTCAAACCACGATTCTCAGATCTCAGCTTCCTGAGTAGTTAGGAGTATTGGCGTGAGCACCAGTTCAGTTCAGCATGACTCACAGAAGCAGGTGGGCAAGGTCTCAGGAGAAGACAGGAAGACTCTACCTTCAATGTTGGGATGAAAGAAGGCTTCAGGAGGCATTCACTGCTAAGCTTGTGCTAAGAAACACTGGAAACTAGCTTCCAGAGGAGGAAGAGGAGGAAGATGAACTTGTCCATCACAGCAGGTTCAGACAAAAGAAGTGTGGGGCTTCTGAGGAACTGAAAGAAATTCAAGACAGCAGAGATTGCAAAGGGCAGTCTGGAAGTAGAGCAGCAGAGGTGCATGTGAGCCACAGGGAAGACTTCAAGATTTCTTTTAGAGCAGAGGACTCAGTGGATGATGGTAAACATAAATCATATAGCAATTCATCATTTGTAAATATATCATATACCAATTTCCATATATCCATTTGAAAAAGAGTTAGTTCTGATTTCTGACTGTGATGAGAATAGGAATCAGAAACAGATGAAACAGAAAATGATGTTAGGGCTTATTTCAGTATCCAAGGAAGAGAGAAGAGGCCTGGAACCACAGCAACTGATGAATGGATAAGAAAAATGGGATGTACATACAACACACACACACACACACACACACACACACACACACACACACACACACACATTGCGGAGTATAATCAACCATAAAAGTTGTCTGGCCACAAACCAGTGGCTCACACCTGTAATCCTAGCTACTCAGAAGGCTGATGTCTGAGGATTGAAGTTTGAATCCAGCCGAGGCAGGAAAGCTTGTGTTAAGCAGAGCTGTGACTCAAGTGGTGGAACACTAGCCTTGAGCACAAAAGCTGAGGGATGGTACCCAGGCCCAGAGTTCAATCCCCAGGATCAATACCAAAAACGAATGGTTCCATTTTTATAAAAATAGATGGAACTGAATGGTCATTATCACGCAGAAGGAAAAAAAGGTAAGCTCAGAAAGACAATATTGCAGGTCTTTCCTGGTATGTTGGAATCCAGACTTAAAATGATGATGGTGATGATCCCATCATCATGGGATGTTGAATATAAAAGGAGTACCATCTGGAGAAGAGAATCAGCAAAAGGTAGTAAGGGTAAAGTAGATGTTGGAGGTTGAAGTGAATTGATGTATATTATGTTTACATTAATATTTATAGCTATATAAAAAATAACATAGAGAAGCTGGGCACTGATGGCACATGCTTATAATCCTGGCATTCAGGAGGCTGAGATCTGAGGATCAAGGTTCAAGGACAACCCAGGCAAGAAAATCTATAAGACTCTTATCTCTAATTAACCACCAGAAAACTGAAAGTAGAGCTGTGGTTCAAAGTGACAGAGTACCAGCCTTGAGTAAAGGAGCTCAGGGACAGTGCCCAGGCCGAGTTCAAGCTCCACAACAACAACAACAACAAAAAATTAAAAAATCACATCCAACACTGAAAAAGGGAAAAGAGAGGGATAAGGGAATATAAAAAAGGAGGTAAACTTATTCAAAGTATATTGTATACATCTATGGAATTAACTCAGTGAAACCCCTTTGTAGTAGTCATGTACGTAATAAAAATAATAAAAAGCTAATCTTTACATTATGGTCTGATATTGGTAAAAGGAAACCTATAAAACATGTAATTATGTATAGATTCATATATGTATTTCATATAAGTATATTAGATTTATGAACAGTTATTAATCTACAAGAGAAATTGTTAGCAAGGATTATCTACACATTATACACATGGTAAAGACCTAAATAACTGTAATTTTCCTCTATTTGCTGCTCAGTAGTTTTATATAATAACTATTACTTTTGTGTGTGGGAGGGAGAGAGAGAGAAAGAGAGAGAGAGAGAGAGACAGAGACAGAGAGCTGGTCCAGGGGCTTGAAATCAAGGCCTTGCCACTGTCCCTGAGCTCTTTGGCTCAAGGTTAGCACTCTACCACTTGAGCCACAGCTCCACTTCCAGATTTTTGGTAGTTAACTGGAAATTAGAGGCTCGCAGACTTTCATGCCCAGGCTGGCTTTCAACTTTGATCCACAGATCTCAGCCCCCTGAGTAGCTAGGATGACAGGTATGAGCCACCGGCACCTGGCGGCTGCTTCTTCTTCTTCTTCTTCTTAGTAGTAGTAGTAGTAGTAGTAGTAGTAGTAGTAGTAGTATCAGCAGCAGCAGCAAAAACCACTATTCTGGAAGGCACAGTGCCACTAGAATATTTTAAGATTCGCCAGAGAAGAGTTTCTGTTCTATTGCAAGGTCTACTTGCTGCCAGAATTTCTTCTTTCTGGGGAGAGGTCAGTCTAAGCCTTGTTATAGAGGGCAATGTGCATCTCAAAGACTAAAGCTAATGTATTAGTTTTGTCTAAAAACATCTTCCCAGAAACCATTCAGAGAATTGCTTGACTAATACTATGTGGCATAGCAAGCTGCTAGTATACAGTTAACCAGCACAGGGAGATAGGATTTGTAAAGACAAAGAAACTGTTAGTAAACACTATTGTTAGTAAACATTCAGTAAACACTTCCCAGCGAAGGTGCTCATGGCTCACAGCTGTCATCCTAGCTACTCAGGAGGCTGAGATCTGAGAATCATGATTAAAAGTTTACCTGGACAAGAAAGTCCATGAGACTCTTATTTCCAATTAACCACAAAAAAAAGGAAAGGAAAAGAAAGGACATACGAAATGTGAGATGGAAGAAGAAAGTTATAAATAGCAGCCACAGACCTAGGTCAACAGCTTCACATGGTTTCTTGTTTCCTATTGTTTGTGTGTATACCATTAAATGCATACATGTAAATCATCTACATTATTATTCTCTGGTTATCGTGTGTGTGTGTGTGTGTGTGTGTGTGTGTGTGCGCGTGCGCGCGCCCGTGCGCTTGAACTCAGGGCCTAGATGCTGCCCCTGAGCTTTTTTCACTCAAGGCTGGAGTTCAACCACTTCAGGCACAGATCTACTTCTTGATTTTTTGCTGGTTAATTGGAGATAAGAGCCTCACAGATATTTCCTGCCCAGGCTGGCTTTGAACTATAAATCTCAGATCTCAGCCTCCTGAATAGTTATGATTACAGCTGTGAGCCACTGATGTACAACCACAGTTGGCTTTATATGGTGATAGTTTCATCTTTTTTTTTTTTTTTTTTTTTTTTTTTTAATTTTATTTTATTTTATTTGAGAACATACTGTACAGAGGGGTTACAATTACATGGGCAGGATAATGCATACATTTCTTACCAAGCATTGCATCCTCCTCCTTTGTTTACCCTTCACCTCCCTTCCCAGCCTCCCCCCTCCCTCCCACCCAATCATACCCCCCCTCCCCCCCCCCCCACCGACATTGTAAAGCTGGTTTTGACATGACATTTTGTATTTCTCATTGTTGCAACAGGTCCACCTGAATCCTTAAACGACTTGTTTGTCCCCGTCTCCTCCACATGTTATACTGACATCAAATATAGTGAAAGCGGGGGTTACACTGTGGGGGAGGGACATACAAAGCAACAAAGAAATAATCTTATAAATGCATTAGAAACACATGCATGAAAGAAACAAAAACATTAAAATACATATTTGAGGTTTTGTTTTCCTAACATCACATTATCTGACTTTTTCCGCTTGACTCATACCTATACTAGATATTGCAAATAAGGGAAACCATGGGACCTATGTTTCTTTGGGCCTGGCTTACTTCACTTAATATAATTTTTTCCAAGCCTTTCCATTTCCTAACAAATGGGGAAATGTCATTCTTTCTGATGGAGGCATAGAATTCCATTGTGTATATATACCACATCTTCTTGATCCATTCATCTACTGAGGGGCATCTGGGTTGGTTCCATGTCTTAGCTATGGTAAATAATGCTGCAATAAACATAGTTGTGCTGGTAGCTTTAGTGTGGCCTTGTTTGTGATCATTTGGGTAAATGCCCAAAAGTGGGATTGCTGGGTCGTTGGGGAGCTCTATGTGGAGTCTTTTGAGGAACCTCCATACTGCTTTCCAAAGTGGTTGAACAAGTTTACATTCCCACCAACAATGAAGTAAGGTTCCTTTCTGTCCACATCCCCTCCAGCATCTGTTGTTGTTAGAGTTCTTGATTTTCGCTGTTCTAACTGGAGTGAGGTGATATCTCAATGTTGTTTTGATTTGCATTTCTTTTATGGCTAGGGATGTTGAACATTTCTTCATGTGTCTATTGGTCATCCTTCTTTCTTCTTCAGAGAAGCTTCTCTTTAAGTCTTTCGCCCACTTACTTATTGGGCAGTTGTTTCTTTGAGGATTTGTTGTTGGGTGGTTTAATTTTTTGAGTTCCAAGTATATTTTAGATATGAGACCCTTGTCCGTTGTATGGCTAGTAAAGATCTTCTCCCAGTCCGTGGGCTTTCTATTGATCTTGCTAGCTATGTCATTTGCCCTGCAGAAGCTCTGCAGCCTTATACAATCCCATTTGTCCAGCCTTTCTTTGATTTGTTGTGTTTCCGGGTTTCTATTCAGAAAATTTCGGCCTGAGCCAAGGAGACCCAGGGTTTCTCCTATTCCATCCTGTAATGTTTTCAGAGTGTCTGCTTTGAGTTCAAGGTCTTTGATCCATTTGGAGTTGATTCTGGTGCAGGGTGATATATAAGGATCTAGCTTTAGTTTTCTACATGTAGTTAACCAGTTTTGCCAGCACCATTTACTGAAGAGGCTGTCTGTCTTCCATTCTATTGTTTTAGCTCCCTTATCGAAGATTAGATGGCTATAGGTCTGTAGGTTCATTTCTGGGTTTTCAATTCTATTCCATTGGTCCTGAGGTCTGTTCTTATGCCAATACCAAGCTGTTTTGATTACTATGGCTTTATAGTAGAGTTTGAAATTTGGTATTGATATTCCTCCAGCAGTATTCTTTCCGTTGAGGAGCGTTTTTGCTATTCGGGGTCTTTTATTGTTCCATATGAATTTTTGGATTGCCTCTTCTATTTCCTTGAAGAATGAGGGTGGAATTTTGATAGGTATTGCGTTGAATTTGTAGATAGCCTTGGGCAGTATTGCCATTTTCACGATGTTAATCTTTCCAATCCAGGAGCATGGGAGGTTTTGCCATTTTTTAAGTTCTGTGTTGATTTCCTTTTTCAAGATTTTAAAGTTTTCATCATAGAGGTCCTTCACTTCTTTAGTTAAGTTAATTCCTAGGTATTTTATTTTTTGTGAGGCTATTACAAATGGAGTTGCTTTCCTAATTTCGGCCACACTTTTCTCATTGTTGGCATACAGAAAAGCCATTGATTTTTGGGGGTTAATTTTATAACCTGCTACTTTGCCAAAGTTTTGAATCAGCTTGAGTAATTTGGGAGTGGAGTCTATGGGATTCTTTAAATACAAGATCATGTCATCTGCAAAGAGGGAGAGTTTTATTTCTTCTTTCCCTATTTGGATCCCCTTTATGTCTGCATCTTGTCTTATTGCTGTAGCTAGGCATTCTAATACTAGATTGAAGAGAAGTGGAGAGAGCGGGCATCCTTGTCTTGTTCCTGAGTTAAGAGGAAATGGCTTTAGTTTTTCACCATTGAGTATAATGCTGGCTGTAGGTTTGTCATATACAGCCTTTATTGTATTGAGGAATGTTCCATGGATTCCTAATTTTTCCAAAACCTTCATCATAAAGGGGTGTTGGATCTTGTCAAATGCTTTTTCTGCGTCTATTGAGATAACCATGTGGTTCTTATTCTTGCTCCTGTTGATGTGATGAATAATATTAATTGATTTGCGTATATTGAACCAGCTTTGCATCCCTGAAATGAATCCTGTTTGATCGTGGTGTATGATTTTTTGGATGAATTGTTGAAGTCGATTGGCCAAAATTTTGTTGAGAAGTTTCGCATCAATGTTCATCAAAGAAATGGGTCTATAGTTCTCTTTCTTTGATGAGTCCCTACCTGGTTTTGGGATGAGGGTTATGATGGCTTCATAGAATGTGTTCGGTAGTGAGCTTTCTCTTTCAATTTCATTGAAGAGTTGGAGGAGAATTGGTGTGAGCTCTGCTTTGAAGGCCTTGTAAAATTCCGCTGTAAAACCATCTGGTCCTGGACTTTTCTTAGCTGGGAGGTCTATTATTGCTGTTTCTATTTCAATGCTTGATATGGGCCTGTTAAGATAGTTTACCTCATCTTGGTTTAGTTTTGGCATGTCAATATTTGCTAGGAAGAGGTCCATTTCTGTCAAGTTCTCAAACTTATTAGCATAAAGTTTTGAGAAGTATTCCCTTATAATGTTCTGAATCTTGCTTGTTTCCGTGGTGATGTTTCCATTCTCATCTCTGAGTTTATTAATTTGGGTGTGTTCTCTTCTTTTTCTGATAAGATTTGCTAAGGGTCTGTCAATTTTGTTAAGTTTTTCGAAGAACCAACTCTTTGTTTTGTTGATTCTTTCTATAGTTTTTTTGGATTCTAATTCATTTAATTCTGATTTAATTTTGATTATTTCTTTCCGTCTACTGGATTGGGGTTTATCTTGCTGCTCTTTTTCAAGGAGGTTTAGATGTGTCATTAAATTGTTAGTTTCAGATCTCTCCAATTTGTTGATGTAGGAGCTCAGAGCTATAAACTTGCCTCTGAGTACTGCCTTTGCTGTGTCCCAGAGGAGCTGGTATTTTGTGTGTTCATTTTTGTTGAATAGCATGAACATTTGAATTTCCTTTCTAATCTCTTCCATGACCCACTCATGATTCAGCAGTGTGTTGTTCAGCCTCCATGTGATACCGGACTTTCTTTGGTGGCTTTTGGTGTTGAGTTCTAACTTTATTCCCTTGTGGTCAGAGAGAATGCAAGGTATAACTTCAATGTTTCTGAATTTAGACAAGTTTGCTTTGTGGCCTAAAATGTGGTCTATTTTAGAAAACGTTCCATGTGCTGCTGAGAAAAACGTGTATTCTGATGCTGCTGGGTGAAATGTTCGGTAAATGTCTGTTAAGTCTAGTTGATCTATGCAGCTGTTTAGATCTGCGGTTTCTCTGTTGAGTTTTTGCCGAGTTGATCTATCTAGTGGGGAGAGTGGTGTGTTAAAATCCCCAACGATTAATGTCTTTGGATCTATATGGGATTTGAGGGAAAGTAGTGTTTCTTTGATAAATTTGGGTGCTCCATTGTTTGGCGAATAGATATTTAGAATTGTAATATCCTCCTGAAGGAGAGATCCTTTAATTAGTATGTAGCGACCTTCTTTATCTCTTTTCATGAATTTTAATTTGAAGTCTATTTTATCTGATATTAGGATTGCAACTCCCGCCTGTTTATGCGGTCCGTTTGCTTGGTAGATTTTGTTCCAGCCTTTAACATTGAAAGTGTGTTTGTTTTTATGGGCAAGATGTGACTCCTGCAGGCAGCAGATAGAAGGGTCTTGTTTTTTAATCCAACTAGACAGTCTATGTCGCTTAATTGGAGAGTTCAGTCCGTTAACATTAAGAGATAGGACTGAGAGGTATTTGGGAGTTCCTGCCATGTTATCTACCTTCTTGGGGGCTGCGAAAACTGGGTTCTTCCTATGGTTCTTGGATTCTCAGTTTGGGTGCAGTTTCTTGGCCTTTATTGCGGTCTTGTTGGTTTTCTATGTGTAGCACATCTTTAAGAATCTTTTGTAGGGCTGGTTTGGTGGAGATGTATTGTTTCAATTTTTCTTTGCTATGGAAGGTTTTTATTTGGCCTTCAGTTATGAAGGAGAGTTTAGCTGGGTACAGTATTCTTGGTTGATAGTTGTTTGTTTTTAGGGCATGGCATACATCATTCCAGGCTCTTCTTGCTTTGATTGTCTCTGCTGAGAAATCTGAGGTGATTCTAATTGGTTTCCCTTTATAAGTGATTACCCTTTTCTCCCTGACAGCTTTAAGGATCTTTTCCTTGTTCTGAGTTGATCCTGTGTGGATTATAATGTGACGGTGGGATGTCCTATTCTGGTCTGGTCTATTTGGGGTTCTAAAGGCTTCTTGTATCTGGACAGGCCTATCTTTTTGCATGTTTGGGAAGTTCTCTGCTAGGATCCTGTTAAACAAATTTCCTAGACCATTAACTTCTGTTTCTAGGTGCTCCTCTACACCCATTATCCTTAGATTAGGCCTTCTGATGGTGTCTTCCAGGTGTTGGATAGATCTATCATATTTCTTGGACTTGTCTTGGATGGTTGTATGTTCTTTCTCTATAATATCTAGGCTGTCTTCAATCCCTGAGATTCGATCTTCTGCATGGTCTAACCTGCTGTCAAGACTCTCTACTTTGTTTTTTATCTCTTTTCCTTCTAGTTGGTCAGCTTTGATGGCTTCAAGTTCTTTGTTGAAGCTCTGTTTTAGGTCTTGTATGAATTTCTTTACTTCCTTAATTTGGTGTTCAGTGTTTGTCCTCAAATCACTTAGTTGATTGGTTATGGTTTCTTTGGGCTCCCATTCCTTCTGTTGGGTTCCATTCAGCATTCCCTTTGTGGTCTCCCTGACTTCCTTCAGCTCTTTGTTAATGGATTCCATGAATGCCTTTAGTGATCTTTGTGTGTTCTCTACCTGGTCTCTCAATTCCTGTATTACTCTTTGATTAGCTTCCTCCCGTTCGTGGGATTCCTGCAGATCTCTTTGAGTGTTCTCAGCCTGCTCACGCCATTCCTCCCTTTCTCTTTGAGTATTCTCAAGTTGTTCACGCAAATCCTGTATCAGTTTTTGAGTAGCTTCCTCACGCTTATGATATTCCTGTATAAACTTCTGGGATGCCTCCTCTCTCTCCCTATCACGCTCATACAGAGTCCTTTGTACGTTGTCAAACTTTTCATTTATCATGTTTGACACCAGTGTTTGTAGCGCTGTTTGGGAACACTCCTCTGGATTATTCATTATCTGTTCTAACCCCTGATTATCAGGATTGGGAATTGAGATACCCGAATTTGCCATTTTTCTTGTGTTTTTCCGGCTTACTCTGCCCATTTGAGATGAAGATAGCACCAGTTTTGTGCTAGAACACTATCTTAAGGCAACCATCAACCAAAGTTTGCATTTGTACAGTCAATAGTCTACAGATACAATCTAGTTCAACAGATACATCTATTCGACATCAAACAACTATATGTTAAAGAACTTCGAACCGCAGAGAAGAATTTGGAAAGCCAGAAATTATTAGGGTTAGGAAGAGATGTGGGTAAAAAATAGGAATAGATTGGTGTGGGGAGGCACAGGGAGAGTTAACTATGTCCTAATCACAATGCAGGGAATAGGTTGTGTAGGATGTAAGTAGAGAGAGAGAGAAAAAGAAGAAAGGGAACGGGGAATGAAAAGAGACCAGAAAATAAAATAGAAACGTAAAAATTAATGTTATTTTAGAGATTAAAAGACCATCTATTTATATAGGAATATGAACATGTTGAGAGAAAGGGAGGGACATAGAGGAGATGAGAAAAACTTTAAAAAAAATGCTTAAAATATTGTATAGGTATTAAGTACTGCTATTAGTGAAATTAAGTCTCAGAGGTTTTGAATTGAGTAATAAGTTTGTGGATTAAGTGTGTACACAATGGGGGATAGGGTCTACTGGTTAACTACGGGTTTATCTGAGGATGTGCAGGACAAGAGTTAAGTCACATAAAGATGCACAAAGAGGAAAAGATGGAAAGGATAGGAAAGTGAGAAGAAAAGATCAGATGTTCAGTAGAGCTAGAAAAAAAAAACAAAAAGATAATTAAGAATGAAAGAAAAAGAGAAAGAAGACAAGAAAAGAAAAGAAAACACACATTCACGTATTCCTAAAATAAAAATTATAAGAGGAGAAAAAAAAAGTTAATGGAAAACAATTATTTTTTCAGAAGAGGCAAAAATTAAAGATTAATAAAAGTTTTAGAAAGGCAAAAAAATTTTTTTATATATATATAAGGTAACAAAAAACGAAAAAAAAAACAAAACAAGAAAAAGAAAAAAAGAAAAGAAGAAGAAGAAAAAAAAAGTTCTTTGATTTTTTTTTTTTTTTTTTTTGGGAGGGGTGGGAAGAGTCCTGTATCTCCCTTTTGTCTGTAACCAGAGTCTGGTTGGAGTCTCTGGTCAGCTTGAGGTCCTGTGGCTTGATTGGTTTCTTAAGTCAGTTTGTTGGAACAGGTAGGAAAATGCTCTGCTTTACCCAAGATTTTGAGATCCCCCTCCCAGGTTAGTTTACTGGGAGGGTGATCTGCTTTGAGAATCACAAAAGAGGGGGATGCAGTGATGAGGCTAGGTTCTGGGTAGAGTTGAGGCCTTTCAACGAACAGTAGCTTTTCCCTGGGGCTATTTTGTGAAAAAAAACTCACAGCACCCAGCCTGGAGCCATTCTCAGGGTGTCTGTTTTTCAATTGATTGTGGTGGCTGCTAGAGGGCGGGGCAGCCTCTGGCTCTGGTTACCCGGTGAGGAGAGCCACTCCAATGGCTGGCGCCTGAGCTGGGTGACTTTTCCCTGGATGGAACTGAGTCTATGAGGTCACTTCGCCGTTAAGTTCTTGTGACCTGCTAAATGACTCGTTTTATTCCAAGGCCTGAGCTGGAGCTAGCCGCTCCTCCGAGCTTTGTCGGTATCCAAGATGGAGATCACCGGTGCTGGGGGGGGAGGGGTGGCCTTCCCTCCTCTGCTCCCAGAGGAGTGAGGAAGTGGGGCTTCTACTCACGCGGAGTCTTGGATCCCGGGTCGTCTCTGGTATGCAAAGTGCAGGATGAAGTTGTCCGCTCCTTGTCGGTTCTTGCTGGTGTTGAGTAGAATCCGCTAGTCCGCTGCGTCTGGCTCCTTCGTCCCGGACTGCGTCTCAGGTATGCCTCCGCGGCGGTGGTCGCCGCTGCGACCCTGCCGCCGCAGCGGCAGCTGCTCAGATGTGTCTGCTTGGCTTCCCCTCTCTTGACTAACTCTCTGTCCTGTGATGGCACACTTGGTGTGATTCTCTGGCTTGGGACTGTTCACTGGAACTCTGAAACTGTTTTCTATGCAAGAGCTTGTTCAGATTCCAGCTTCTCCTCCGCCATCTTCCCGGAACTCTCCGATAGTTTCATCTTTTATCCTCCATCTGTCCTTAATCATGAACACCTCCTAAGTGATCACGCTATGATCATGGACAAAAGGAACATTGAAATCCTCACTTCCTTTAGCTAAAAAACAACAGAAGCAAACTAGAACAAGTTTTGAAGTTTCTCTAACAGAATTAGAGATCTAAATCAACATGTTGTGCTTCCTTCCTAAGATTCATCTAAATCCCCAAATATGAAATTGAAAATCATCTTCCTCTCAGCCCATTCCCTTCATCCTGCCTTATTCTTTTTAAAATGTTACTGGTTCCAGGACCTGGAAGGTTCAGAAAACCATTTGCTTATTGTGCTAGCCAGCTTTTTTATTACTGTAACAGATACAAAGTTAATGTTCTAATAAGGAGGAATGGAGTATTGTAGATCACAGTTTGGGGACATTCAATCCACATTCGGTTGACCTCAGTTTTTGCTTTTGGTTCTGTAGTGAGGCAGCACATAGTGAAGAGGATGAATGGTGGAGCTAAGCCATGCACTTCATACATCAGATGTGAAAGGAAAGAGAGCAAGAAACCAAGTCAACGTCTTCCCCTTCAAAGACCTACCCAATAACCCAAAGACCTCACACTAGGCTCCACCTCTTCAAGGTTCCACCAGTTCCCAAGGCACCATTCTGGGAACAAGCTTTAACACATGGGTGTTTTGGGGCAATTCCAGATAACAAAGTCTAAAGCTAGAGCACTAGGATACCAGGAGATGGCCACAGACACATTGTTTTGTCTCCAGAGCTGACCTCCAGCACCCTGGCAAAGCATGTCTGATAATGGGAGATCCCCTTTATTTCTGTGGACAAAATTTTTCTCTCCAAAGTTATTGATATTGTTGACAGAGTACAATTTATAAAGTCACTGCTCAGGAGGAAAGTTGCTAAAGACAAATAGTACTTGATGGCAGGATCATTTGATTCAGAATGAGAGAGATGCATTCTTTGTAAATAAGAAAAGGCACTTTCACCTAACTGGCACTTCCAAGTCTTTTAAATAAGTCTCATTTGCAAAATCTCCTTCTAGTGTACATTTCTGAAATGACACTTTTTAAGTGTTACTATGTCTTTGTCATATATCTATTATTTTAATTTACTTTCAGTGTCTTTTAGTTTAGCAGTTCTTAGATTCTTTCTGATCTCCTTAAACCTATTGATCTGACATTGGAAAGGAAACTGGAAATTCATTACTTGCATGTACTGGAGGAAAAACCAGTACTTCTTGATTCTGGAGCTTGATGCTCATAAGCAGACAGGCAGGAAGGGAAAGCACGTTCTAACAGACTGGAGCCCCACAGGTTGGCTGGAAACCTTTGTCTGCTCTCTGTTATTAGGACATCCTGCAGAAGCTGGGACCTTTGACAGGTGTCAGTGGTGTAAGCCTGCAATCCTAGGTACCCAGGAGGTAGAGACAGGAAAGATCACAATTTCTGGCCAGCTCAGGCAAAGAGTCAGGAGACCTCATCTCTCTAGAGGCTGTGTATGGTGGTCATGCTATCCACTCCAGCTATGGTATGAGACATACATTAGAAGATCATGGATCCAAGCTGAACCCCAGGGGAAAAGTTTTTGAGACTCTATCTCAAAAACAAACAGAACAAAGCAGGGGAGGTTGGAAATAAGGCTTATCCATAGAGGGCCTCCCTAGCATCATGAAGCCCTAAGTTCAAACCTCAGTACTGAAAGAAAAGAAAAAGAAAACAACCCTGGGGCCTTTTATTGTTGGTCATGGGGCTTGGTCTGGGCCTGGGTGCTGTCCCTCATCTTACTTCAGCTCAGCTACAGTGCCACTTGCGGTTTCTGGTGGTTAATTGGAGATAAGCATCTCACAGACTTTCCTGCCCAGGCTGGCTTTGATCCGTGATCCTCAGATCTCAGCCTCCTGAGTAGCTAGGATTACAGGTGTGAGCGACCAGCCCTGGGGCCTTTTTAATGGAGTTAAATGCACTGTCTTCAGAAAATCTAAGGGAAGAAAGGCTGATGGCAATAAAGCATATTTAGATCCAGATACTGCCTCAAGCCAAGGAGGTGGTCAGCCCGTGAAGTGACCAGATTCCAGATGACCATCCCAACACCATCCACTGACACTTCCTACCCAGCCAAAAGTACACAGGAAAACTCAGACCAACCAAAGAACACTTGCAGAGCTGTCAAAAACAAGCTGGGACCAGCATGGCATGCAACTCCAAAGAGCCACCTGCTATACTGAACCTCAATTTAAGTAGACTTGCTTCCCCAGCTCTGGTTGGGTGTAAAGGATTTTCTCCTCCTTCCCCTCCCTCTTGCCCTCTCCAGCATTCATTCTGAAGTTAAAAGTAAGCCGGGTGCCTGTCATCCTAGCTACTTGGGAAGCTGAGATCTGAGGATCATGGTTCAAAGCCAGCCCAGGCAGGAAAGTCCATGAGACTCTTATCTCCAATAAACCACCAGAAAATCAGAAATGGTGCTGTGGTTCAAGTGGTAGAGTGCTCGCCTTGAGCTGAACTGCTGAGGGATAGTGCCGAGGCCCAGAGTACAAGCCCCCTGACTGACCAAAAAAAAAAAAAAAAAGTTAAAAGTACTGGCTGTCTGCTGGGGCTCATACTTGTCCTAGCTATTCAGGAGGCTGAGATCTAAGAATCAAGATTCAAAGCCAGCCCAGGCAGGAGGAACATCTGAGAATTTCTTATCTCCAATTAGCCTCCAAAACAACAGTAATAACAACAACAAAACAACCAAACAAATGAAGTGGGATGTGTGGTTCAAGCGCTAGCCTTGAGCTAAAAAGCACAAGGGCAGTGCCCAGGCCCTGATTTCAAGCTCCAAGACAAGCACACACACACACACACACACACACACACACACACACACACACACACACACACACACACACACACACACACACACACATACACACACACACACACACACACACACACACACACACACACACACAGAGTATCTATGAGCCTGACACAACAATGATTTAGGGAATGGCTCCATACACATGACAATTATAAGCTATAAAATTGTCCCAGTGCTCTACATATCTTTTTTCATTTAATTCCCCCATCCCACTCATATTAAACCCCTAGATAGGGAAACACAAGGAGCTATATAAACCATCCAGAAAGCACAAAGCTCACAAAGGGCAGAGCCAGGATTGAAACACAAACGCCTTCATTCTAAATCCATGTGTTTATCCATTATGTTACTGTCTCTTAGACAGCTACTTGATTGTAACTATGTCTGTCACTAAAACCCTGAAACAGTGCAAGATTCAAAACAAAAAAATCTAACAAAGTGTATCTTGTATACTTACTAAAAATAGAAGAGCAGTTAATAGATTTTAAACAAAATTTCCAGGACAAAGTTGTTAAAGCAGACTTTTCAAAATGCCAGATCATCATTTCAATCAAAACCAAGATAAACGCATGTCAAAGATCTTATTTAATGCATGGATTAATGAAGAACCCTATTAAAGATATTAAAGCTGGTTCCAAAGAGAAGCAGATTTACAGATGTTAATATTCATTATAGGACAAATGCATCCATAACCCCATGAACAGGAGACATTTACTTTGCTATAGACAAGGAACATTTACACTCTCATCATTGTTCTACAAAAGTAAACCTTATCACTTTGGACTTGTAAAAGGTCTTGTCAGAGAGAATCAGGTGTGTCCACCCCACAGAGTGACAGGACTCCTGGGAATCTTCTTGACCATGAATTCAATGGAAATTTTGTGATCTTTCTGCTGGTTTTCAAAGCTTTCACAACCTTTCTTGACATTGAGATACTATGTCTACTCTGAATTAAGACAAGCCATTCATAAAACATAAAAATACAGTTACTCACAGCTGTATTGTAGTTGTCAGTTCTCCACAGACATTTCTATAATTCTACTCAAGTAGAACATTGGGTAATTAAAATATGACAAATAATAATAAGTTGACAGTAATTTTATTTTTCAGTTTTAGTTGATAACAGTATTCTGGGAGCATTGCTAAACAATAAAGTTTTATTAGAAAAATGTTGAAAACAGCTGAACAAAAGAAAGAATGAATTAAGAGCTGAGAAATAAGAATTGAGCTGGGTGCTGATGGCTTGTGCTAGTAATTGTAGCTATTCAGGAGGCTGAGATCTGAGGATCATGGTTCAAAGTCAGCCTGGACAGGAAAAATAGTCCATGAGACTCTTATCTTCAATTAACTACAGAATTCTAGAAGTGCAGCTGTGGCTCAAGTGTTAGAGTGTTAACCTTGAGCACAAAGTGGCTCAGGGACAACACTCAGGCCTAGAGTTCAAGCCCCACAACTGGAAAAAAAAAGTCTCACACATAAAAAGAAAAAAAGAAACACAAAAGCCTGCCATGCACCTGTGGTTCACACCTGTAATACTAGCTATTCAGGAGGCTGAGATCTAAGGACCATGGTTTGAAGCCAGTCTGGGCAGGAAAATCCATGAGACTCTTATCTCCAATTACCGGAAGTAGCACTGTGGCTCAAATGGTAGAGCAAAAAAGCTCAGAGACAGTATTCAGGCCCTGAGCTCAAGCCCCAGGACCAGCAAAAATAAATAGATAGCTAGATAATTCATTCATTAGTTAATAAGGAAACCCAGAAGAAATCTTTCCTTGCATCTCTTTCACACTGACACCTCTGAGATACACAAAGAAGCTAAACAGGTGGCTGCGTCACTTGTGGTGAGATGTGACCTGTTATGTTTTGCGGTGACACTGCTTTCATAGGGAGACTGAAAAACTAAAGGAAAAACTACCCCATAACACTGTATTTATAAGGCATGGGGCAGAAACAAGCATGACCCTGAGTTTTAACTGCCTCCTCTGTTCATCCCCTCATCAGCTGGTGAGCTCTGTAAGGACTGCAGATCCACCTCTATGGTATAGTAAGAACGGGGGAGGGAGTGTGGCTCGGTACATGTGCAGAATGAGTAGATGAAAATCAAGTTCTCTGTGGAATCTCAACCTGGTGGCTTAAAGACTAGCTAGATGCAAGCTGGCCTGAGACTTCAGAGACAATGTTCATAAGTTCAAACATTTGGAGCTTCCATAAATGGAAGCTGTCTCTACTAGAGACACACTGGAGGCCATAATGTAAAAGATAGTAGCATGTCTAAGAAGCAGTTAGAGCCAAATAGGGTCCCAGATTCAGAAATGCCCAAGTTCAGAAAGTCTCTTATAAATATGGCTGCAGGAAATGGCCACTGTGATGGCAACCAAAGAAAAGTTTCCCCTCTGTCCTCTTAAGAACACTGTGTGATGCCATCTGCAGTATAGAATCCACTTGTGGGGCTGGGAAGGTGGCTCAGTGGTAGAGTGCTTGCCTTGCATGCATGAGGCCCTGGGTTCGATTCCTCAGTACCACATAAGCAGAAGCTGGAAGAGGCGCTGTGGCTCAAGTGGTAGAGTGCTAGCCTTGAGCTGAAGAGCTGAGGGACAGCGCCCAGGCCCAGAGTTCAGGCCCCATGACCCACAAAAAAAAAAAAAAAAAGAATCCACTTGTGAGTTTGAAAATAGGAGGACACAAAATAGGAGGACACAAACAAGTCACTGGCTGATGTGTAGATAATTTGCTTCTTATTACATCCTCTAACTGAAGGGAAGTATATTAAAGCTGAGCCTGCACTGTATCCTCTGTATTGGCCAGTTCAGACTTTCCTCTAGTGAAGACTTGACACCTTTTCATTAAACAAAAGCATTATCAGTCCAGATTTTAGTTAAAACTCAGAGGCGGTTTTCCATCAGTCGGCTTCATTCAGTCTCTGCTATCTCTAAGAACTCAATGCATCAACATGAAAGTCGTCACTCCCACAGTACACAGCAGCCTGGCTCCACTTCTATCACCATCAGTATGAAAACACTGAGGTCAACTTTTTGTGTGTGTGCCAGCATTGGGGTTTGAACTCAGGGCCTGAGAACTGTCACTGTTCCTTAGCTTTTTCACTCAAGACTAGTGTTCTACAATTTGAGCCATAGCTCTATTCACAGATTTTTGCTGGTTACTTGGAGATCAGTGTCTTACAGACTTTCTTGACAAGGCTGGCTTGTCAAGGGGCTCAGATCTCAGCCCCTGAGGAGCTAGGGTTACAGTGCTGAGTCACTGGCTGGTGCTGGCAGAAATCCTTTCTACTCTGTGTCCTTTCTAAGTCTTATGCCGTACTCTTCTTTTCTCTTCACTTGCATTGCAATTCTTGCTGTTAACAGGGAACTTTAGACCAATTAAATCAAAGGGTTTAATTGAGTGCAGAACTACTTGTGATCAGCAGCCAGACAAGAATGTAAGAACTCCACTCCACAACAAGACCAGTGGCTGGATACAGGAACAAATAAAGAAATTATTAGGTTGGCTCAGCATTTGAGCGCCTGCTAATCGAGCATAATTATGACCCTAAGTTTAAGCCCCAACCCTAGTGCTTAAAAAAAGATCTAAGTTAAGTGCCAGTGGCTCATACTTGTAATCCTAGCTACTCAGTGCTGAAGTCTGAGCATCTTGGTTCAGGGCTAGCCTAGGCAGGAGTCTGTAAGATACTTATCTCTAATTAATCATATATACACACACACACACACACACACACACAAAACACACATACATACAAACCACCCTCAGAAATAGAGCAATGGTTCAAATGGTAGAGCACTAGCCTTAAGGAAAAAAAAAAATACTCAGGGAAGCATCAGGCCCTTAGTTAAACTCCTAGGACCAGTGGCAAAACATCATCAAAAACCCTACATTTGCACTTGAAGCATATTTTCATTTGCAGTTTAAATGTCTCTGGTTATGACATCAGTATTTTGGTGATTATCTGGGTGACACATACCATCAAACACCAGAGTCTCACGTTGACTGGCTGACGTTGACACCGAGTTCAGCTGTGGCTCAGCAGCTCACCCACAGCCAAGTCTCAAGTGACAGGATTAGAATCTGATAATGGCTTCCACTTTGTTCTTCCACTGAAACCTAATTCTTCTCCCTACGGTTAACCCCCATTTCAAGTAAGGTACTCACAGGAAGAGCAATTTGTTTGTAAATTGGTCCAGCTTCGTTAAATTTCATCTGATTACACCAACATACTGAGAATATGAAAACTATATACCTAAGGTTCACTATATGAAGAATGTTGTAGTAGGTACCATGAAGATGGCACAGAAAGGAGAATGGGAAGTACCACAGTGCAATCAGTTTGATAATCAGTTCTTTTTGGCATTACTAGGGTTTTGAACTCCAGGCTTTGTATTGATAGGCATGTACTCTCCAGTTCCCACCTTCTCCCCTTTTTTTTGCCTTGGTTATTTTTGAGCTAGGATCTTGCTTCCTGCTTGAGCATGTGCTCAGATCAAGATCTTCCTATTTTTCACTTCTTCTCAGAGCTGGAGTGACAGAGCCACCATTTACAGCTTCTTCTTGCTGAGATGGAGTCTCACAAGCTTTGCTGCCCAGGCTGGTCTAGAAGTACACACAGCCTCACAAATAGCTAGGATCAAAGTCATGGACTACGGTATAGAAGTCCAGTTATTTTCTCTATTCATTTTTTTGTTTTTGTTTTTTTTTGAACAGGTTTGAACATGAGGCATGGGCACAGTCCCTGAGCTTTTTTTTTTTTTCCTCAAAGCTAGTACTCTACCACCTGAGCCACAGCTCAGGCTTTGGTGGTTAATTGGAGACAGAGTCTCATAGACTTTCCTGCCCTGGCTGGCTTTAAACTATGATCGTCAGATCTCAGCCTCCGGAGTAGTTAGGATTACGGGCATGAGCCACCAGTGCCAGTTATTTTCTGTGTCCCTGATGAAGAAATAAAGGCTTGGATGGTTCAGTAACTGGCCTGGATTTCCATTGTTGGTAAACACAGAGCCTGGAGCATCATGTCACACTCAGCACTGTCTCTGGCTCCTGGGTCTTCTTTCCCACCAAACCGTGGCTTTCATTTTCTCACAGCTCACAACTGTGTTAGGAAGATGAAACATAAAACATCAATTAACATGAGAACCCAGGATGCCCTGTGGGTGTTCACTGATCAAACAGATGCCACTTAAGCTTAGGGTAAAATTCAGATGGAAAGATGCCACGTCATGCTTGTTAAAACTACAACTTGATCCGATTTGAGGCTAGATGACTGGTTTGGGCAATGAATAAAGTCTGACACAAAATATAATTGTAAATAGAAACAATGTCTTGACAATTGTATTAAAAGGAAGTAATGTAACATATCCCAGCATGGATTAAGAAGTTCACCTTTCTGCAACAACCAGAAGACTGATGAGCAGCTGGGGATCGGTGGCTCATGCCTGTAATCCTAGCTACTCAGGAGGCTGAGATCTGAGGATTGTGGTTCAAAACCCGGGGGGGGGGGGGGGGGGCGGAAGGGGGTGGGCTGGGAAGTTGACTCATAGAGTGTTTGCCTTGCAGGCATGAGGCCCTGGGTTTGATTCCTCAGCACCACATAAGCAGAAAAAAGCCAGAAGTGGCACTGTGGCTCAAGTGGTAGAGGGCTACCCTTGAGCTGAATAGCTGAGGGACAGCGCCCAGGCCCAGAGTTCAGTCCCCACAATCGACAAAAAAAAAAAAAAAAAAGCCAGTCTGGGCAGGAATGTCTCCAATTAACCACCAGAAAACCGAAAGTGGAGCTGTGTCTCAAGTGGTAGAGCACTTGCCTTGAGCTGAGTTCAGGCCCCACAACTGACCAAAAAAAAAAGACTGATGAGCAGGTTATTAGAGCTGGGCTCATTTTTCTCCATAATGCATTAAGTTGCTTTTTTTCAGAGCAGATGAGGTATCTTCTGCCTTATAACAAGAAGGTGCCACACATGTGGTCAGGGGAAGAAGTGTTTGGATGAAAGTAACAGAAAAGCTTTTATAAACTATGAAGGTGACATAAAGCTGTGAAGGAAAATTGACAGATAAAAGGCCTAGCCTCAGTTCTTTAGAGTAAACAAAAATGACAACTATACAATTATATTACAGCACATGATACCTGCATTCCTGACAAAGATAGCAGAGATAAGTTAGAGGTCAGCTCTTCATAGACCACTATTGTATTGGGACTATCCAAACCTTCAGTTCCAACACACTTTCTTTCTTTCTTTCTTTTTTCATTCATTCATTCTTTCTTTCTTTTCAGTCATGGGGCTTGAACTCAGGGCCTGGTGCTGTCCTTGAGCTTTTTTGCTCAAGGCTAGGGCTGTACCATGTTGAGCCACAGTGCCACTTCCAGTTTTCTGGTGGTAACTTGGAGATAAGAGTCTCACAGACTTTCCTCCATGTTGCTAAGTTCCAAGTAAGAAATACATGGCGTTTTCAGGGAAGCAGAATTTATGCAACTTTTAGTATATATCAGAAGCAATTTTCAAAGATGCACAAACATCCACACATAAAATGGGCTGTCTAGGAGGAGAGCAATTTCTGTCACTGGTGTTGTTCAGCATAAATATGTGACTACTTTGCAGGAGGGAGGGGTATATTAGAACTCTTCATTATAACAGAGAACTCAAGCTAGTTCACAAAAATATTAGCATATCAATCATAGCAAATGTTTCTGGAGACTTTGGGATGTATCAGGCACTAGTTGTTCCAAGTTCTGAGGATCCAAGCTAACAAAATAGAAAGCACATTTGCATATTCCTGATCTCGCAGAAAATCCATTCCAATGAAGTAACAGTACAGTCTGCACGATGCCCGAGGAAAAGCACCAGCAGTGGGGCTGAAAGGAGAGCTGAAGCTTAAAGGCCAGGCTGGCCTCCAACTGGAAAGCAGACAGAAGGCACTGCTGTGTGATTGTAGGGAGACATCAAGCAGACATCAAGCCGGATGCTGGGCGGCTCAGAGACAAAGGATGGATGTAAAGAATATTAGATCAGGATGGTGCTGAAAGACGCCACACGAGGCAGGCTGAAACACTTACGGAAGGTGTGCTGTGGAAATGGAGCTGAGCTCAGACCTGAAGGATGAGAGGTGAAATCCTAAGGGCTAGGGCAGCACTAGTAACAAGCACCAGGAGTTTTTTGTATGTTGCTTTCCATGCCAGTGTGATAAGCCTTATTAAACGTCGCCATCTTCGCGTTTAGTCTTAGTCTCTGTAACTCCATTTTGCTTTTGAGACTCCATCTTAAAAAAAGGACTGCACCCCTACCCATGAGACTAGTTACTATTGACATTTAAAGATACATGTAGCCACTCTTCCACTTATGTTCCTAGGTAACAATCATAGAGACCATCCTAGAAACCTGTCACGCTGCCCTCACTCAATGCCTGCTCATAGAATTGTCTATACGCTTCTGTAACGTCCCCCTTGGCTTACATCTTCAGGAAAGAACTGTCAGGAGGGGCTGGGAAGGAGGCTCAGTGGAAAAGCGCTTGCCTTGCTTGTGTGGGGCTCTAGGGTTTGATTCCTCAGCACCATATAAACAGAAAAAGCCAGAAGTGATGCTGTGGCTCAAGTGGTAGAGCTCTAGCCTTGAGCTGAATAGCTGAGGGACAGCGCCCAGGCCCAGAGTTCAGGCCCCATGACCAAAAAAAAAAAAAGAACTGTTAGGAAATTTCCACCCCTGAGCAAACAAGGATGTAAATTGTTGCTTAAAAAATGGCCCTAGCTGGGATGGGAAGGTGGCTCAGTGGTAGAGCATTTGCCTTGCATGCCAGAGGCCCTGGGTTCGATTCCTCAGCACCACATAAGCAGAAAGAAAAAAGCCGGAAGTGGCGCTGGGGCTCAAGTGGTAGAGCGCTAGCCTTGAGCTGAAGAGCTGAGGGACAGCGCCCAGGCCCAGAGTTCAGGCCCACGACCGTACCCACCCCCCCCCCCCCAAAAAAAAATGGCCCTAGCTAGGAGTGAGTGGCTCACACCTGAAATCCTAGCTACTCAGAAGACTGAGATCTGAGGATCTTGGTTCAAAGCCAGCCCATGCAGGAAAGTCCATGCGACTCTTATCTCCAATAAACCACCAGAAAACCGGAAGTAGTTCTGTGGCTCAAGTGGTAGCACTCTCACCTTGAGCTGAAGAGCTCAGGGAGAGTGCCCAGGCCCAGAGTTCAAGCCCCATGACTGACAAAAAAAAAAAAGACAGCCCGGGGCTGGGAAGGTGGCTCAGTGGTAGAGTGCTTGCCTTGCATGCATGAGGCCCTGGGTTCGATTCCTCAGCACCACATAAGCAAAAAGAAAAAAGCTGGAAGTGGCACTGTGGCTCAAGTGGTAGAGCACTAGCCTTGAGCTGAAGAGCTGAGGGACAGTGCCCAGGCCCAGAGTTCAGGCCCCACGACTGGACCCCCCACAAAAAATAAGATAGCCCTAAAAGAGGACTCAGGACTACACTTTTGGGCATCCAAATGCCCAGTGTAGTTCCAGCCAGTAATAAAGACTTTCTATTGGCTGTACTCTATGCCTTGTGTGGTCTCTCCTGATGGTCTTCCCTACAACACCGTCATAGGACTTGAACTCAGGGTATGGGCACTGTCCCTGAGCTCTTTTGCTCAAGACTAGTGCTCTACCACTTGAGCCACACCTCCATTGCTGACTTTTTGCTAGTCAAGTCTCATGGACTTTCCTGCCCAGGCTGGCTTCAAACAACAGTCCTCAGCTCTCAGACTCCCAAGTAGCTAGGATCACAGATATGAGCCACTGGTGCCTACCTCGAGAGTTTGTTTTTGCTGAGTAAATGGGGAAAACATGGAAGAATGACCTAATCTGAGATTCTTTTTTTGTCAGTCTTGGGGTTTGAACTCTGGGGCCTGGATGCTATCCCTTGAGCTAAAGCTCAAGGCTAGCACTCTACCACTTAGAGCCAGACCACTACATCCAGTTTTCTGTTAATTGGAGTTAAGAGTTTCACATGCTTTCCTGCCCAGGCTTTGAACCATAATCCTCAGATCTCATTTTCCTAAGTAGCTAGGATTACAGGCCTGAGCCACTGTTGTGAGCACCTGACAGAGATTCATTTTGACTGCATCATTCTGGCAGCTAGGCTGAGAACAGAGGCAGTGGCAGAAGTAGGCAGTCTAGGAAATACACTGCCACTGTAAAACAGGAGGGCAACCTGGCCTAGACCAGGCATGGGCCCTCACTCCACCACCCAGCCAATGGCTGTTGGGTGATTAGGTCTACTTTTGCAATTGAACAATTCCCATCAGGCCTTCTTCTGTGTGTCTACAGGGACCAGCTCAGCTTCCTTTTCCTGCTTTTCTTCTATTTCCAAACAAATCTCCATCAACAGAGGCAGCCAAACCTTGTTACTCTTCTCAGAATTCTGGAAAAATCAACTCAGAGTAAGGAACATAATCTGGCTTGAAAATAAGGCATAAAATGAAAGACTCTTGGTCAGCCCCCTGCAGCACTGGTCATTCCCTCCACGGTGGATGACCAGTTTCCCAGCACACTCCCTTCCCTCCTAGGGCACTGACTCTGGACCTAAAGGGAATTCTTAGATGACCACCATGGAGCACCAAAGCGGCTGATGACTCCTAGATTTTTAGGGTGAAAACTACTACCAGGAGCAATTAATAGCTGAGGGGAAGCCAGTGAAAAGAAAGAAAGTGTGTGTGTGGTTTTTTTTTTAATGCATGAGTGAATACACTCATGCAAGTGTGTGAGTGTGTATATGCGTATGGAAGAGAGTTAGAGGGAGAACATATGAAACCAAAGTGTGTGTGAGAGAGAGAGAGAGAGAGAGAGAGAAAGAAAGAAAGCATTTAAGCACAAGTAATTTAGACTTAGCCTGTGTGTGTATGTATGTATGTGTATGGTTTTGTTTTTAATTTTTAATGTTATTGCTATTATAAAGAGGAGTTACAGTTACATAAGTCAGGTAAAGAGTACATTTCTTTTTGGATAATGTTACCTCTTCCCTTTCTCTCTCCCAGTTTTTCCCTCCCATCTCTTCTTGCAGTTCATTTTCAACATAGTGTCTAGTAAATATCACTGCTGTATTTGTTTACCCTTTGTCCCTCCATTTCTGTGGTGTGTGTGTGTGTGTGTGTGCCATCCTGGGGCTTGAACAGGGCCTAGGTGCTGTTCCTGAGCTTTTATTTTTCTCTCTCTCTCAAAGCTAGTGTTCCACTTAAACCACAGGCTCATTTTTGGTTTTTGGTGGTTAACTGGAGATAAAAAGCTCAGGGACTTTCCTTACCCGGCTGGCTTTGAACCAAGATCCTAAGATCTTAGCCTCCTGAGTAGCCAATAAAGCCCAGCTTTTTATTATTATTATCCTTCCTTCCTTCCTTCTTTCCTTCCTTCCTTTCTTTCTTTCTTTCTTTTTGTTGTTGTTGTTGGTCATGGGGCTTAACACTGGACCTGGGTGCTGTCCTTGAGCTCTTCAGCTCAAGGCAAGCACTCTACCACGTGAGCCACAGCACCACTTCCGGTTTTCAGGTAGTTAATTGGAGATAAAAGACATAGACTTTCCTTCTCGGGGGTGGCTTTGAACCTCGATCCTCAGATCTCAGCCTCCTGAGTAGTTAGGATTATAGGCGTGAGCCACTGATGCCCAGCTATTATTATTTCTTTTAAGCTAGAGTATAAAACTTGTCATCCATAGAGACCCTGGAAGCAAGATGGTGGGTCTGGAACTTGTAACATCACCCTTTAAGGTAAAACAGTACTGACAGGCCTAAAATTGCTATTTATGAGGTTCTAAGTTAAAGAACACATACATACAAAGAAAGATGCCACCCACGGAGATAATAAATCAATTTCAGCTGCAAAGCTCAAGGGGAAGAAAAACAGGCTTGCTGGCTTTCAAGTTTTACTTAACACTTGGCCAGAGTTGGATAACCACTCTGTTATGCAGTGGATCTTAAATCTTTGTGGAGTCACAGACCCTTTTGAATATTTTATGAAAACTACTGACCTCCTCTGAAAAATGAATGTTCACACACGATTCTGTATCATTTCAAGAAGCTTATGACCCTGAACCACCACAGATACAAATTAATAAAACAAAACAAAAAACTCAGGAGTATCAGTTTCAAGAGTGTGTTTTGCCTTCGGTTATCCATCAGTCCACTAATTCTTCAGACATTGCTTTCTCTAGCCCTGCTCTTGTTTCCTCCGCTAAAGCTGCTCATAAGCATTTATGGATATTTGCATAATATGTGCATTTCAGGGTTTCTAAAAGAAGGTAGCCTGGCTGGGATGATTTAAGTGTGCTTCTTACAGGAATTGTTGGAGGAATGTTAAACAGTACATGGATGTGCTGTGCTAGCTATATTTTCTTGTTGTCCTCTCCAGCATGGAGGGTACATCAATCTAGTTTGTTCTCTTCATTCAGCTTCATAAAAAGATTGAAGAGTAGCTATTTGAGATAGTCGATTCCAATACATCTCATACTTTTGTGCATCAGAATCACAGAGAGCTGTTTGAATGCAAATTTTTGAAGTCTTTTCCCTACTATATTTAATTCAGTAAGTCTAAAGTGAGGACCCCAAATTTGCATTCAAACAGCCCCAGGTGATCTTGATGACAGGAGTCCCAGATTCCTTTTGAAAGTCATAGATTTCTTCTCTCTCTCTCTCTCTCTCTTCCCCTCTTTCTTTGTGTGTGTGTGTGTGTGTGTGTGTGTGTGTGTGTGTGTGTGTGTGTGTGTGTGTGTGTGTGTGTGTTGTGTGCAGGTCCTAGAGCTTGAACTCAGTTAGCACTCTACCTGTGGAATCACAGCTCCATGTCCAGCTTTTTGGTGGTTAATTGGAGATAAGAGTCTCATAGACTTACCTGCCTGGGCTGGCTTCAAAGCATGATCTTAAGATCTCAGCCTCCTGAATAGCTAGGATTACAGGCATGAGCCAGAAGCTCATGGGACCTACCCACATTTTTGTGACCTTTCCTTCTTTATAACCTGGAGGACAGATCCCCTTAACTTTTGCTGCCTACCTCCCAAATTGTCAGTAGCATTGAATAATACCAAGCTCACTGCTAGCTCAGGGATCCTGTATCTGTTCTTTTAGCCAAAAACAAAAACAAAAAACCTTCTGTCCTTATAGTCCCAGGGCTTTCTCCATTTTAAAAAATCAGTGTTCAAACTCTCCCTGCTCTGTCTTTGCTGAGCATCCTCTGGGAGAGAGATGCTACTGCTCTCCACCTGCCTACACAATCCTGATTTTACTTTCAGCCTTTATCACAACCTGACTCATATGTCTTACTGACTAATGTCTGCAGATACAGTGCCAGGAACACAAGGATGAGTCAGAGAGAGAGAGAGAGAAAGAGTGCATGAGCACATGCACACCAGTCCTGGACTTTGAACACAGGGCCTGGGCACTGTCCCTAAGCTTTATTTTGCTCAAGGCTGGTATTCTATTACTTGAGCCACAGCTCCACTTTCAGTCTTTTTTGGTCATTAACTAGAGCTAAGAGTCTCATAGACTTTCCTGTTGAAGTGGCCTTGATCTTCAGATCTTAGCCTCCTGCATAGCTATGAGCTGCCAGCACCTGGTCTCGGGAAATATTTTAAAATAATCAATGAATGTAATTTTTTGTAATTTACTCTGTTTTACATCTTTATGATCTTTCTTGAACTTTTTTTAAACTTTTAACCAAGGTCAGTGAAAGTTTTCCAGCTATTTCTGCCATTATAATAATAATAATAAAATTAGGTAACTATGCTTAGATACTAGAGAACATAGAAAGCACTTACTTTAATGGAGCGCAACTCAGCTCATTATTCAACATGATTAGACCATGGTAGCCAAAAAGAAGACCATAAGGGAAAAGCAGCACTCCTTTGGAGAGCTGGAGGAAACTGATAATCTCACCAACTGAATGCTTCCATTTATTAGTGCAATAAAAATAGATTATGGATAGATGGCTGCATGCCAAGTATGTTAGAGATAAAAATAATAATAAAACAGAAAATAGAGTCACTGCCCTTGGAGTGCTTTCCTAGCACTAGTGGGAAGGAGGAGAAAACTGCACAACATAAATGCCACACACTAGACAGCATATGCTTTGGGAGAAAGCATGAGGGGGCGCGGAGGGAGAGAGAGTGTATTTGTAACTTGAACTGGAATAGTCAGGAAGACCTTACTGAGGTGATATTTGGAGAACATTCCAATGGGAAAAGGAAAAGGCCATATAAATATCTTAGTGAAGAGTATGCTGGCCAGTAGCATGGTGCACATCTGTAATCCCAGCTATTCAGAATACTGAGATCAAGAGGATCATAGCTGGAGGCCAACCAAGGCAAAGTGTTAGCAAAGCCCCATCTAATCAGCAGTATTTGGTGATGCACACCTGTTAGTCCAGTTAAACAGGAAGCTGTAGTTAGGAGGATTATGGCTCAAAGTCAGCCCCAGGCATAAACTCAAGACCCTACCTGCAAAATAATTAAAAGCAAGTATTTGGAGAAAGCAGTAGTGTAAGAAGCAACCTAAAAGATGCTTTCAGAGAAAAAAAAAAAAGATTCTTTTGTTGTATCCTATGAATTCACTGAAAGTACCCCAACTTTGTACCTGTGCCCTGTGTTCTGAGCTAGTCTCTGCTGCAGACTCTTGGCAATCATGTTGGGCTCCAGGAAAGAAAAGATTCACTGAGATCATCACTGGAAGACACACTGTCCCTTGAACAGGCAATGCCTTCTTCTGATCTATCTTCTTAGAGAAAACAGCCAAAAACTCAGGGGACCACCTTGTTTCCATTCTGATCCAGTCATGAAGTGACAACAATTCTCCAGAACTTCTCCAAGGACAACAATTGAGCTAAAGGTCAACCAGGCCACACCCGTGACCTGGGAATGTTTTACCCAAGGCCTTTCTCACCCCCTATTCTCCCTTTTCCCTATTTAACCTGAAGCCAATGTCTGGCCCCTTAAAGACGGCTGAAGTGCTGCTTCCCATGACTGCCATGCAATAAATCTCCTTTCTATGCCCTTTGCCATGTGTCTTTATCACATGGGTTCATGGAGAGCCACGGAAGATGTGCGAGAAGGGGCCAGCATGGTAAAGCCACAGATGCCAGCAGGTAGAAGAGAGAATTGTAGTCTGCAGCGCATTTGTGTTGATATAGTTAGCATAAGCTTTCGAGTTTTATCTGTAAACACCCACCTCTGCCTTAAGGAGGTGATGGCCATTGGCATTAAGGTTGTGATCAGGGGGAAATTCCTTAGGGTGGACGATTACATCAGCATACTTTCCTAATCTGTATTTTAAACACAACAAGCATTTCCAGAGGCCTGGCGGCAGACATAACTATAAATATATTAAACTCATAATCTGCACACACTGCCGGCCTGCTGAAGATTCCCGCCCACTTTGAGTCAAGAAACTTCCAAAGGCAATTACATTTGGCTATCCAAAACTTGCAGCTAAGCCGAGCTAAGGAAAACCAGAGCTTACTTCAATGGCATGACAAAATAACACCATCCCTACTCCTGCCCTCAACCTTTTTTCCTTTAGCATGAGGAAACCTGCTCGCATCCCTAGCTCTGTGGAGCAAAGCCCAGGTAAGATGCAGGTGGAGGGGCTAGGAAGGTGGCTCAGTGGTAGAGCACTTGCCTTGCATGCTCGAGGCCCTGGGTTCGATTCCTTAGCACCACATAAGCAAAAAGAAAAAAGCCGGAAGTGGCGCTGTGGCTCACGTGGTAGAGCGCTAGCCTTGAGCTGAAGAGCTGAGGGACAGCGCCCAGGCCCAGAGTTCAAGCCCCACGACCGGACCCAAAAAAAAAAAGGACGCAGGTGGATAGGACAGTTCAGGAAACTAAGGAGGGACCCAGGTACAAAGCTGATCCTAAATACCTTGCTGGGCTATGTCCTATTCTGCCTGTTCTGCCCAGACTTGCCACAGTACTGGGGTTGAAAGCCAGAGCCTCATCCACAATGCCTCACCATGCTGGGCAAGCACTCTTCCACTGAGCTAATCACACACACACACACACACACACACACACCCTCCACTGCTACCTTCTTTCTGTTTTTTCATACTGCTGCTGGTCTGGGAGGGAAATGGAGCATTAGACTGAGTCCCTAATGCATAACATGGGTTTAGATTTTGTTTTTGTTTTGTTATTTTTTTGTCAGCTGTGGGTCTTGAACTCTGGGCTTGGGTGCTGTCCCCGCACTCTTCAGCTCAAGGCGAGCGCTCTACCACTTGAGCCACAGCACCACTTCCAGTTTTCTAGTGGTTTACTGGAGATAAGAGTCTCATGGACTTTCCTGCCCAGACTGGCTTTGACCTGTGATCCTCAGATCTCAGCCTCCTGAGTAGCTAGGATTACAGGCATGAGTCACTGGCACCTGGCATAACATGAGTTTTGAAAGACTGAGACCAAGAAGCAGCCAGGTATCTCTGTGATGAGGATTTGTGATACTGCACTGTTGGATGTGTAATTATGTAATTATTCATCATGTAGGTGGTGGGCTGAACACAAATCAGTCAAAACATCTGCCTCACCGGGCGCTGGTGGCTCACGCCTGTAATCCTAGTTACTCAGGAGGCTGAGATCTGAGGATCGCGGTTCACAGCCAGCCCGGGCAGGAAAGACTGTGAGACTCCTATCTCCAATAAACCACCAGAAAACCAGAAGTGGCATTGTAGCTCAAGTGGTAGAGCGCTCGCCTTGAGCTGAAGAGCTGAGGGACAGCGCCCAGGCCCAGAGTTCAAGCCCCACGACTGACAAAAAAAAAAAACAAACATCTGCCTCTAATCACCGGCAGTTTGGCTCTCCAAATAAACTCTTTTCTGCCTGAACCACATGGCAGTCTCTTTTCAGCAACCTTTACAAGGGCTATCTCTGAAGCCCTGAGGAAGAACTGTCCAGGTTAAACGACGCTGAGTAGAATGAAGACTCAAGATCTAGCTGAGTAAAGATGAAAAGAGGTTGTGAAGCAGGATATAGGGGAATAGAAAAAAAGACATCCCTGAGATCCAGACCAGGTAAAAGGAGGTCTCGAGCGGAATCGGGAGCATGAGGCTGGAGGGGTTAGAGATGAGTCCAGTTTATGGCTGCCTTACTTTTGCATAAATCCTGAACTAGGCAGATGGACCCAAGTGACTGTTTTTATGGTCAGGACAGAGGTATAATCGGGTGGGTGATGGGTGGGAACCAGGAGGCAGAAGTTAAAGAAACAGTCAATGATAGGTTTGAGGACTTGGTGCCCTTCTCCCTTAAGAGGGCAGTAGGTCTAAGGTCTCGGGGTCAACTTGATGATCCTGGGAAGTCCCTGCCCTGCATCCCTACCTGTGCATAAAAATCTTTTAAGCTTCTATTTCCCAGATGCTGTACCATTCCCTGATAGGACACACAAATCTCCACCCCAGTTGCAACAGTCTTAGTATACTTCTTCTCGGAACGTGACTCTTACTGCAATTCCCACAGCCCACATAATGTGATCCACCCTGTAAATTTTGTTTAAATTTTCCCACACCCGTCAACTGCTGCTGCCTATATTCCTACTTGGAGCAGCCCAGCAGGTCTGTCCCCCAGTAAAGCCTTGGGCCCTATTGGTCACTCGCCTCTCATTTCTTACAGTGGAGAACAGTCACCACTTGGGTGGGCTCGTGTGTGTGTGTATGTGTGTGTGTGTGTGTGTGTGTGTGTGTGTGTGATTGAATTCAGAGCCTGGGCCCTGCTCCTCATCTTTTTGTGCTCAAGTGCTTTACAGCGTGAGCTACAACACCATGTCCAGCTATTTGCCAATTAACTGGAGAGTTTTACAAACTTTCCTGCCCAAGCTGCTTTTGAACAGCAATCCCCAGATCTCAGCCTCCTGAGTAGCTAGGATTACAGGCATGAGCCAGTGGTGCCCCATCTAGGTGGGATTATTTAATGAATAAAGAAGAGGAATGTAAAGTAAGGTGATAGAGGTTAAGTGTGTCTGAGACAGAAGAGTTAAATTTATGACAGGAGGTCTTTGGAGTCAAGAGTTTGTTGAGGTGATGGAGGGGAGGAGGAATATCTTGGGGTATCCCTTGAAATCCAGGAAGAAGAAAGTTGCTCCTAGGCGGTGAAGAAGTTCTCCACCCAATAGAGGAAATGGGCAGTTGGGAAGGACTAGGAAGGAGTGCATGAAAGAGTGAGATCCAAAGATGCAGTGCAATGAGAAGTTTTAGGGGGAACTTCTGTGCTTGCTTTCATTCCAATGATGGAGAAAGAGGCCTTTTAATGAGGCCTTTTGAAGAGGCCTGGCAAAGTCAGTAAGAAGAGATAAACTAGCTCTGATGCCTGTGAGGATAGAGATCACCTTTCCCAATACCGCCCTGGTAACCCTTGGGCCCATAAGAACAGATGACTAGCTCTGGTACTGTAAGAAAGAGATCATCTTTCCCGATACCATCCCAGTGACCCCAAGATCCGTGAACTCGTCTAGCCTTTGTCAAAGGCTGCAAAATATAAGACTCGTCCATCACTTAGACAGAAAAGTGGCCTGGATCTGTGGTGTCCATGGGGGCATGGAAATTGTGGTTGGACCTGGGGAGGCAGGGGGAGGAAGTGGGGAGGAGATGGTCTGCCTCCCTTGGAAGGCAATCCATTTTCCAATGTCCCCATTGCCCACAGAGGGCTATAAGGGCCATCTGAGGTTGGGACAGGTTTTTTGGCCTAGTGTCCCAAATTACCACAGCAGAAACAGGCCCCAGGATGCTGTCCAGAGGGAGCCCTTGAGGGGTACCTGGGATCAGCCAGGGAGGATTTCTTTTAGATAATGGATGATAGCATCTGACACTTCAGTTTTGCCTGCAGTCCTGTTATACAGGGTCCTCTTCTTCCCTGTTATTAAACACCCTAAAGAACATATTGAGTGAGTCCTGGTGGGGTATCTAGGTGCCTCTCTCCAGTTTTTCTAGTTTTCTTTTTCTATCTGGGGCAAATTGGTGAATGATGTGGAGATGGGGAAGGATGTTCCCTCTGAGAAGTGGGGTCCATGCTAATATATTCATCGTGACCTCAGTGAAATGGGTCAGGAAGAGGAAAGGATTTTAATCTGGGCCATGAGTGACTTCCTGTGATTTGTCATAGTTGGCTTGTTTATGGCTGGTTTCCCCCCCCCCCCACACACACACACATTCCAGCTATAAGGCAAATGATCATATGATCCCAGGCTCCAATGCCAGGTTCTCCCATCTGGTAGTCCGGTGCAGTTCTGTATAGATTACTGCAATGGTTGTAACCATTTGGCTGCTGCTCATGTAAATGACCAGCTGAGTGCCAGATTCTTTCTTTCTCATCTGGAGTAAGGGTTGAATTGAGGATATAATACATGTCTTCCCAAGTTAGATAACACACCTGGCTCAGGCAGGAAATTTTCCTCCTGAATTTGTTGTGGGGGCCTGAAAATGAGCCCAATTATTCCACTCCATGTGCTATCTGAGAGTGTAAAAGGCCTGTGCACGCTCACAGGACCTCTCCACTCACACCACTTCCCACAGAGGAAGGACAGAAATGGCACCAGTGTGAGACCGCGTGTGAGAAGAAGTCCAAGGAGGTCAGGGGTTAGTTGGGATATCGGGAATAGCAGGGGACACTGTTGGGGTCTGGAAGAAGGGGAATATTAGCTGGAGAGGATGACTCTGTAAAGGGAGAGAGTTGAATAGAAAGAGGAAGAGGCAGGGGATAATGAGAGGTAGATTGGAGGAGGTTTTAGGGTGGTCATTGAGCAACAGGATCTAATAGGCAGGACAACACTGAAGGGAGAAGAAAGCTTGACTATAAGGAAGCTCTTGCCATCTGCCATTTCTCTGTAGGAAGTTATCAAGCTCTTCAACCCAGGCCATAAGGACTGTCTTTCCTGTCTATAGTTGCAACCAAATAAAGGTGGACAGGCAAAAAAGAACGTTTGATTTTTAGATCGACTTTTAGTCCAAAGGCAGCATGATATTTTAAGAGGCAGCCCAGGGGTGAGTCAGGAGGAAATTTTTGATTGAGAGATGCCCATTGGGTTAGGAAGGCTAAGAGCTGGGGTCAAATGGTGCTTCCTGGAGTATCCTCAAAGAAGCAACCTGAGGCTGGACCAAAGAAAGTCTGGGGTGCAAATGGGCATTTCCAAACGGTCCATTGTCAGTTGTGGTGACTGATAAAAATCCTTTGTGGGCCTAGGCTGTGAGGCCTGGCAGCAAAATCTGTTTCCTTGTTCCCATTTATTCCAGTAATAAAATGGTAACAATTCTCCAGAATTTCTCCAGAGACAAGGCCGAGATCACGATCAACCAGGCCACACAAGTGATCTGGGACTGTTTGTTTTTTTTTTTAATATGTTAGTTTTAATTACCTTTTTTTTTTTTTTTTTGGGTCCGGTTGTGGGGCCTGAACTCTGGGCCTGAGCGCTGTCCCTCAGCTCTTCAGCTCAAGGCTAGGGCTCTACCACTTGAGCCACAGCGCCACTTCCGGCTTTTTTTCTTTTTGCTTATGTGGTGCTGAGGAATCGAACCCAGGGCCTCAGGCATGCAAAGCAAGCACTCTACCATTGAGCCACCTTCTCAGCCCTGGGACTGTTTTAACTCTGCATTCTTCTCACTCTCTGCCCCATTTCACCCTGTTTCACCTGAGACCAATGCCTGTCCCCTTGAAGATGGCTGAAGATGGGCTGAAGTGTTGTCTTCTCATGGTTTCTGTGTAAGAAATCTCCTTTTTCTGCCCTTCACCATGTCTCTTTATTTGGCATGTGGAGGCAAGTAGCCAGGCCAAATTTGGGACTCCTGGACTTTGGGCCTTGAATCTAAAAACTTGGCTTCAGTGCCAACTTCATTCTGAAACTTGTCCCAATTCTTCTTGGAAACCACATAGTAAAACGGGAGAATTTTTTAAAGAGCACAAAATTGTTTCCAGTGAAATCAGGAGACAAGAAATCTGCCAGCTCCATTTACGGAACTGCCAAGAGTGACCCAAGAATTACATCTCAGAAATCTCCAGCAAACTACTCCTTTGAAGAGGGAATGTATGTAGCCCTCAGGGAAGGGCTGAAAGCAGGGATTTGATTGAAGAATATGGGAGGATGGGAAAGGGTAAGAAAGGGGCAAAAAGGTGAAGAAGGGACCAGAGTTAGCATATCTTAACAAGTCCCTGGTCCAAAAGCATTAGAACTTTTTCAGAGGTAACTCTTATCACCTAGTCAAATTAATTGATAAAGCACCTAAGGGAGTATAGGGTTGACGGGAGAAGCAACCTTGCACCAGGGTAAGTCCAGAGGGTCAGAAGTTTGACTGTCCCTCATATCACACTGAAAGGAAGTAAGTCTTCCTCTGCTCACAGGCAGCTGACCTCTGAAGTTACTAATTCAGGAAAGCTACTCTCTGACTGTTGTAGTTAATCTTCGCTGTCAATGTGATTGGATAAGGGAATGTGCATGTGTGCGTGTTCAGCCCCCATTCCCAGGGTTTGAACTCAGAGCCTGGCACTGTCCCTGAGCTTCTTTGCTCAAGACTAGTGACTAGTGCTCTACCACTTGAGCTAACAGCTCCACTTTTGGCTTTACTGATAATTCATTGAGATAAGAGTCCCACGTACTTTCCTACTTAGGCTGGCTTCAAATCACAATCATCTGATCTCAGCCTCCTAAGTAGCTAGGTTTAGTCATGAGCCACTGGCATCCAGCTTTAAATTTCTTTTTGACTTTATAGAAAAGCTACTTTGTGGTTCTGAAACTTCAAATAAATAGTCCATGAATTATAAGTAGCACAATAATTTTATTTACCATGGCACCACAACCTATATCACTTACCTGACTTGGGGTATTTGATATAAAGCATTGGTACCAGGTATAAATTTGTTATCCACTGAAAGGGCCAAGTGACAACTATAAGATATGGCAATAGAAACTTCTAGAACAATCTATCATACCCTTGTAGCTTAGGAAGCAAAAGTAAGCAATGAACATAGGAAAGAGGCTCTGTGGGACTGAAACTCTGGCCTCTGAGGCAGAGGACTTGCTTAGATGGCACTGGTGTCTCTGAGCTCAGAGTAATGGGCTCTACAGTGGCTGCGTTCCCTGTCCTTGAGGAGGGGAAGCTACCTTTGCAGGGCCAGTTAGCCACCTGGCCTTCAGTGATGGACATAGACAAGCTGGGGCTATGGCAGCTACAGGAATGAACTGCCACCTCTGCTGTGGAGAAAGGATCTCCTCAGGGTGGAGATCTCAGCAACAGGAAATGGGCAGCCACCAGCCAGGATACTGTGGTCTCTGGTGGCACCCACTTGTCCACAAAGCTTCCTATGCAGCAGCTGCAAATGCCCAAGTGAGATTTGCAGCCTCATCACTGATACCACCTTATGGGAAAGATGGTTTTGGAGCTAGTAGGTCATATCTTAATAACCGGTACAAGCACAGATAAGGAAAAATATTCTGGAAAGCAAGTTGAGATTTCTGATATTACATTAAAAACTACACATCAGAATAAACAAATCAGGATACACTTCTGATTGGTTCATGTTGTTGAATTTAGCTGGAATTGTCCATTTTGATTGCTATCTAAAATTCCATAGCAATTTATGTATTGTCCAGATGCAAAGCTTTTGGGTTATTTCAATATTGGGTTACAGCTACAAAGCCATTAAGAATGTTCATGTTCATGTCATCTAATATACTAATGAAGATTTTCTCTTAAATATAAGTGGAGGGCTGGGAAGATGGCTCAGTGGTAGAGTGTTTGCTTTGCATGCATGCGGCCCTGGGTTCGATTCCTCAGCACCACATAAGCAGAAAAAGCCAGAAGTGGCACTGTGTCTCAAGTGGTAGAGTGCTAACCTTGAGCTGAAGAGCTGAGGGACAGTGCCTAGGCCCAGAGTTCAGGCCCCACAACCGACCAAAAAAAAAAAAAAAGTAGTGGAGGTATGGAATTGCTGGCTCAGAATGTTTGTAAATACTTAACTTTATAATACTTTTCCAGACTATTTTTCATAGTCATTCCAATTTCCACGGCAACCTGGACTGTCAGAGCCCATTGGTGGCAATTCTCTCCAGAGCTCACTATTATCAAATCCTTTTAAGCATGGAAAATGTGAATATGAGACCCATGGGCTGAAGATGTGGCTCAGTATTTTTACTAGTACCTTGCAAAAAAGTTACTTGTTTTAAAAGACTACAAAAGGATACAGACCAGCCAGGGACCACAGAATTTTTGGCAAAAACTTCCTGGGTATGGTTGTCTACATGGCATCTCCCTTTGGATGCCTAACCGACATTTTAAACTCAGCGTGTTTGAAAATGACTTTCTGACAGTCCCACCAAACTCTGGCAGCCCTCTACCTTTCGATCCTAGGTTAGTTAAAGCCAATTTCATCTTCCTGGTTGCTAAGATGAAAAAACCCTTGGAGCCATCTTGTGTCTTCTGAAACCTCCTCCTGCCCCCCCCCCCCATATTCCTTATCCACATTATCAACAATTGAATTGACCTGCAATGAGTCACTAATCTGATCACTTGGCATGATCGTCACTGCACTGCCACCCTGCATAGCCATAGCCACTCTCCACCTGGGTGATCACAAGAGGCCCCTGATCATACGCCCTGATTCCATCTTTGTCTCTGGTCAGGTTTTTTTCCACCAAGCACGGGACTCTAAAAATGTAAGTTAGGTCAGTGCTGATGGCTCATGCCTGTAATCCTAGCTACTCAGGAGGCTGAGATCTGAGGATTGTAGTTCAAAGCCAGCCTGGGCAGAAAGGCTGTGAGACTCTTCTCTCCAATAAACCACCAGAAAATCAGAAGTGGCACTGTGGCTCAAGTGGTAGAGCCCTAGCCTTGAACTGAAGAGCTGAGGGACAGTGTCCAGGCCCAGAGTTCAAGCCTCACAACCTTACACCTCTACTCCAAATCCTCTCATGGGTCCCAAGATATCTAATGTAAAGCAAAGGTGTAAAAATCCTATCATCTCGAACTCCATCAACAAAGTTCACTGTGAGCTGCCCCTCACCCCCACCAAACTTCAGCCTCCTCCATTACTCCTCTCCCTTGACTCATTCTCCCACCACATTGTCTCCTCACTGTTTCTCAGATAAACACAACTGCTCAGAGCCTTTTTACTAGCTGTGCACTCTGGATTATTTTTTTCTTGGCTCTCTGCACAGCTGTCTCTTTTCAATTCTTATTTAAATGTCACTTTCACAGTGGCCTTCTCTGCCAACCATGATTAGAATTAAATCCATGTCATTCTCCATTCAGCCCTCCAAGTTTGTTTCCAAAGTACACATTGCAATCTAACATTCAAGTATCAGACTTTATCAAATCTAAGAAGCCATCAATTATAAGGAGATGCTGCTATTTTATAGGCCACTAAGAAATCAATTAAAAATTGGTACCAAAAAGACTACACATATTTGAAGTTATCTTATAGTTACTGAAGAAGCCCTTGTAGACTTATCTCAACAGTGATTTTTATTTCACATCCTTGTTGTGCAACCATATATGATAGCATGTTATCATATTTGCAGTCCATGTGTTCTGGGTAATATGACTCAGACTCACTGAGTTGGGGTGTTTCTCTATATGATATTATACTTTGTATCATCAAAAGCCCTTGTGATGTAGCCCTTATCCAAAAAACTCTGTTCATTTCTCTAGCATATTCTACTAGTTCTGATGTGCAACCACAGCCAGTGACAGACAAGTCTTGACAGACAGCTGACCAACAACACTATAAAACACATACAGATCTCTGAGATCTTAAGAAGTATACATGTGTTGCTGAGCACTTGTGGTTTATACCTGTAACCTAGCTACTTAGAAGGCTGAGATCTAAGATCACTGTTCAAAGACAGCCTGGACAAGAAAATCTGTGATACTTGTCTCCCCAATTAAATACCAAAAAGCCAGAAATGGAGCCATCACTCAAGTGGTAGAGTGTTATCCTTGAGCAAAAAAGCTCAGGGATAGCACTGAAGTCCTTAGATCAAGCAAAGACATGCGCGCGCACACGCACGCACACACACACACACACACACACACACACACACACACACACACAATGTATACATGTATGTTTGAGGAAAAAGTAATTAGGTTATTTGGTAATGGCCTATTTCCCATATAAGAATAAAAGCTTGCGCCCGCTTCAGCACCACATATACTAAAATTGGAACAATACAGAGTAGATTAGCATGGCCCTGAGCAAGGATGACATGCAAATTCGCGAAGTGTTCCATATTTTTGATAAGATGAAGTTAAGCGAAATGAACCCCAAGATATGGGCACAAATGTTTTTTTTCTTGCTATTGTTTCTAGTGTATTTATAAGATACCATATGATTTTTTTTTTTGTTGCTTTGTATGTCCCTCCCCCCACGATATAACCCCTGTTTTCACTGTATTTGATATAGGTATAATTTGGGGAGGGGAAGGGAAAAAACAACAAAATGTTTAAATAGGGATACAGGTGGACCCATTGTAACAATGAGATGTACAAGACACTGTGTTGAAAACAAACTTTACAATTTAGTACAGTTTGGGGGGCGGGGAGTGAGTGTAGTTGTAGATGTGGGAGGGAAGGGATGGTAGGGGAAAACAAAGGAGAAGGCAACAATGCTTGATAAGAAATGTACTCATTACCTTGCTCATGTAACTGTAACCCCTCTGTACAGTATTTTCACAATAAAAAACTTACTAAAAAACAAAGAAAGAATACAAGCTTGAAAGGGGGCAGGACACGTGCTTGTTTGTTCATTGTTGGAGCCCTAGCTTCTAGTACAATCCTTGCTAATTTGTTCTTCTATGCTAAGAATCCTTAAATTAGAATAATGATCTAGCTTCCTGTCTGGCTTCCCACAATATCTGTGAATTTATGTTGGACTGATATGACTGGATTCTTCCTGCCCCATTATTCTTCTTAAAATTAGAAAATACTTGGACACTTTCTTAGTTTCCTATGGAGTCCTGATTTTGAACTAGATATTTTTCCATTCATAATTTTTACAACTGAGAGTGAGTTAGAGAAGTTATCATAATGCTGACAGATGGACAAAAATGCTACACACACCTTGGATAACTTTTGATCTGAGATCACTCTATTGCTTAAGCAAGAGATCAAACCAATTGTAAATAGCTTTCAGTCCTTGGATCCAGGAGGAAAAAGGAACATTACACAGAAGATTCACTGAAGAGTAAAGAAAACTGACTTGGGATGTCCGTGATTAATTTTACCATCAAACTGTCACCTACTCAAATAGCACCTATTTCACAAAGTTAGGGAGACAAATTTTAGCCTGCTGCCTTCACCTATTGCCTTTAGCATCTTTGTACATTCAAGTAGCATTTATTAAGAACCAAGAAACACATGGTATATAAGGACTTATAAAGCAAAGGAAATAAGGAATAATTCAGAACAGAATACTTAGATCAAGAAGGCCATTTCAAATCCAGTACATATGCTGGGATTAATTCCTTCTGCAAATGACACAAGGGACATAATATAGAAGGAAAAATGCAAAGACCTTTGTCTTGTAGTATAATTGCCTATACTTATGATAACTTCATCTTCTATTATTTTTCAGTTAAATTTACTTTTGAAAAGATTTACTTTTTGGCCTGGTGCTGATGGCTCATGCCTATAATCTTAGCTACTCAGGAAGCTGAGACCTGAGGATCACGATTTGAAGCCAGCCCAGACAGGAAAGTTCATGACACTCTTATCTCCAATAAACTACTCAGAAAAAGCTGAAAGTGATGCTGTAGCTCAAGTGGTAGAGCACTAGCATTGAGAAAAAGAATCTTGAGGACAGCACACAGGCCCTGAGTTCAAGCCCCAGGATTTACACATAACCACACACCTACACCTACACACACCCACACATGCACACTAATAAAAAGATTTAGTGTTTGGTAATGGTATCATTGCTTTCAACTAACTTTACAGAATCTACCTGTTGATTCCTGTGTATCAGATAGCAGAGTTAAAAGCAAGGTGATCCTTTTAATTGGTTGGTCTTTATTTTTTGTCACTTCTAGTATTTTTGTCATCAAAAGTAGTTATATTAATAATAATTTTTTAAAAGTCTGTAATGCTCATCATGTATAAAACTCTTCTGTGGTTTTCCCTTCTAGTTTATTTGTATCTTCAAAACAAGTAAAGTACACGAGGAATGCATGATGAGGTAAATTCTATTTTAAGCTCTAAAGGGAAACTAATTAATTACCTTCTTGTACTTTTTCACAATATACTGAGAAAAGCTGGAAGTTGAGCTGTGGTTCAAATAGTGGAGCATCAGCCTTGAAGAATAGAAGCTCAGGTATACCACCCAGGCCTTGAGTTCAAGCCCTAGGACTGGCACAAACTAAAACAAACAAACAAATAAATAAAATTTACACAGCCTTCTTTAATAAGGAGCCTCTGCTTCTAGTAGTTTTTATTGTTACACATTTTGAAACGTGGAGATAAGCAAAAGTAAACTCACCCCAACATCTTCACTGTCACTTCAATTTTTGGTTAGTAAGCAAATATTTTAAAATTTAACACTCAAAGTGCAATGTTGTGCTAGTAATAAGGAGTTAAATACTTCCCCTTGGGTCACATTTACAGTCCTATAAATCCAGGCAGTAGGAAAATAGACCCACAGTAAAGTGTTACCCCTTATAACATTTTTGTATCTGTTGAGTTGTTGAGGCATGGAAGGTTGGCATCTAAGTGAAAGCATGGTCTGTTATTCTAATTTAGTCATTCTCTTCATGATTAGCAGTGTCATCAAGTAACTAACATGAAGAGATGACACAACAAGAAACCTGGGAGTCAAAACCTATGTCATATTATAGGAACGGTCCATTATTGTATATATATCAGCATTTTAGTTTTGTGTATATGTGCCTGTGCTAGAGTTTGAACTCAGGGCCTGAGTCCTATCCTTGAGCTTTTGTGGTTAAGGGTAGCACTCTACCGCTTGTGCTACAGCTCCATTTCTGGATTTTTTGGTGATTAACTGGAAATAAGAGTCTCATGGACTTCCCTGCTAGACCAGTTTCAAACTGTAATCCTTAGATCTCAGCTTCCTGAGTAGCTAGAATTACAGGCGTGGGCCACTGGCTCCCAGCCCCTACATTCTATTTTATTTTTTATTGTTACTATTAAGGTGTGGTACAGAGGGGCTGCAGTTACATAAGTCAGGTAAAAGTGCACTTCTTTTTGGACAATGCCATCCCTCCCTTGCTCTCTTTTTTCCCCTTCCATCACCACCCATATGCTGTATAGTTCATTTCAACTTCGTGTCTATTGAACGCCCTTGCTGCATTTGTTCACCATTTGTCCCTCTATTTCTGTGCCCCCTTATCCTCTCAAACACAGATAAATGCCCCACATCCTATTTTAAAGCCATGCATTTCTAAAAACTAAACTTCAGGTTGAATATAAGCACGGAAACTAAAAATAGAAGTCAGGGCCAAGAGGCACGTGTGGAGGTGTGACTGCTCTGGCTAATTCAGTGGAGCGGTTCTGCAGCTTTTCAAGTTCTTTTTTTTTTTTTTTTTTGGGCCGGTCATGGGGCCTGAACTCTGTGCCTGGGCGCTGTCCCTCAGCTCTTTAGCTCAAGGCTAGCGCTCTACCACTTGAGCCACAGCGCCACTTCCGGCTTTTTTCTTTTTGCTTATGTGGTGCTGAGGAATCGAACCCAGGGCCTCAGGCATGCAAGGCAAGCGCTCTACCACTGAGCCACCTTCCCAGCCCTCAAGTTCTTCATGAACATTATCCTGACACTTTGAGGAACTCTTTTTCATCTGTATTCATGAACTTCTGCAGTTAATAAAGTTCAGAGAGCCAAGGAGCCCTGGAGGTAAGCTATGTTATTCACTTTACATCCAATGTTGACTTTTGCTGTCTAGTGTCTTGTAGGGGGAAAACCTGTCCTTTTCTTCCAGTTCATGATATTGTGCTTCAGGATGGTCACTTCACATTCATTCTCTATTCCAAATGCTTTGTCACACTTTACTCTTTCAAAAGAAAATATTCTCACCTTCATATTTCTTCCAGATCACTCCCTTTCCACAATTACTGAGAAAAAGGTTGAACCTTTCAGAATCTGATGTATGTGTGTGTATGTGTGCTTGCGTGCACTGGTCTTGGGGACTGAATTCAGGGTACTGTCCTTGAGCTTCTTTTGCTCAAGACATGTTCTGCTAGTTGAGCTATATATCCACTTCTGGCTTTTTCCTGGTTAATTGGACTTTCCTGCCCAGGCTGGCTACGAACCTCAGATCTCAGCCTCCTGAGTAGGTAGGATTACAAGTGTGAGCCACCGGCTCCCAGCCAAGAATCTGATAAGATATTTTAAATGATATTTTAAATAACAAAATATTTTAAGCAAGATATTTTAAACAACAATTCTTGAACTGAACACACTGAGTAGGAACACTTAGAGTAGGTCATTTTCTAAATGAAACAAATAACAAGGAAAAAGGCAGGAATACCATATAAGGCATTTGGACTTTTGTTTTACTATTATATCAGACTCTAGGAATGTGACATAGATTAGTGAAGGTAGTTTTCCTTCCTACCCTAGGAATTCTAGGATTCTCATAGGCCAATTTCTGTAACATCCCCCAGGATGATTCCTGCACTAAAGGAGTGAAGACACGGTGATTTTAGGCAGATCACAAGAACTATCTGCTCAGGCCCCAACCTTACTCCTCCTCCCTGAAATCACAGCTCCATAGAAGTGGGAACATTAACTCTGGAGCAACAGTAATGATGCACTAGCCAATCAAATGGCTGAGGTAGGCAAGCCTGGCTGCCAAGATTCATGATACACAGAGTTGAAAATGATGGGAAATGAGCATTGAGTTATTCTCCACTGGATGCTAACTTGCATGATTTTTCTGTGAGTGCCTTCATCTCCAGAGACTCTGTAACACAGGAAAATGATACTTACCTTCCACAGTCATGTTGGGAATTAAGCAGATGTGAGATAATACCTAGTAAAGTGTTTCTTTTATAGTAGGTGTTCAAAAACTTCTGGGTTTCTTTACTAAACTATCAGATAGGCCAGTCTCTATTATTAAGTAGTACATACCAAATGAATTTGATATGTTAACCACTTTAGGCTTGGCATACATAACAACTTGTTCCTCAAAACTACAAGAATGAGCCAGGCACCAGTGGCTCACAACTGTATTCCTAGATACTCAGGAGGCTGGGATCTGAGGATCACATTTTGAAGCCAACCCAGGCAGAAAAATTCATGAAACTCTTATTTCCAATAAACTACCAAAAACAAACAACAAAAAACAAAAACAAAACCACAAAGAGCCAGAAGTAGAGTTGTGGTTCAAGAAGTAGAATGCTAGCCTTGAGCAAAAAGAAGCTCATGGGGCTGGGAATGTGGCTTAGCAGTAGAATGCTTGCCTAGTATGCATGAAGCTCTGGGTTCAATTCCTCAGTACCACATACACAGAAAAAGCTGGAAGTGGGGCTGTGGTTCAAGTAGTAGAGTACTAGGCTTTAGCAAAAGAAGCTCAGGGAAAGTGTCAGGCCCTGAGTTCAAGCCCTAGGGCTGGCAAAACAACAACAACAACCTATAAGAATGAGAAAAATGCTTGAGCTTGTCTCATCCCAAACTGTACAATGAATGGGGAATAATAACACATCTGAGGCAACTCCTCTGTGGAGGAACAAAGCACTTGTGTGTTTCTGAGTCAGTGAGTATTCAGGATTGCAAACAAGAGAAATCGACTTTAGGAACTTGTTAGAAAGATTTTAGAACTCACAGTAGTGAAGGAAAGGCAGGAAGAAGCCAGGCTTGGGAAATATGAAAGCTGGGCAGCAGGAACCTACCCTGACATTGTGGCAGAGGATGTCTCTGGGGTACCGCCTCTCTGGCTTCCTGCCAACAGCCATTCCACCTGGCACTGGATGCTGTCCCACATTTGGTTCTGTCCTCCCTAGATTCTGCCAGCTGATTCCCAGTGCTAGTGCCACAAATAACATCTAATGAGGCTTGAATTCTTGATGCATTTCCTTTGGGATTCAGAGTTCCTACTTGAGAAAATAACTACTTACCTTCAGTGGCTTTCACAATAACAAACAGCTAAGTGTTGAAATATCCATTTTGGGGGTTCTTTGAGTTTTTTGTCTTGTTTTTATGCTGATCCTGGGGCTTGAACTCAGGGTCTAGTGACTGTTCCTTTGCTTTTATGCTCAAACACTCTACCATTTGAACCACAGCTCCACTTCTGGGCTTTTGGTGATTAATTCTAGATAAGAGTCTCACAGATAGGAGTCTGCCTGGCTGGCTTTGAACCAGGATCCTTTGATCTCAGCTTCCTGAGTGACTAGAATTACAGGTATGAGCCAGGGATGCTGGACTGAAATACCAGTTTTGTTTTGTTTTTTGTCAGTCGTGGGGCTTGAACTCTGGGCTTGGGACACTGTCCCTGTGCTCTTCAGCTCAAGGCGAGCGCACTACCTCTTGAGCCACAGCACCACTTCTAGTTTTCTAGTGGTTTACTGGAGATAAGAGTCTCACAGAATTTGCTGCCCAGGCTGGCTTTGAACCATGATCCTCAGATCTCAACCTCCTGAGTAGCTAGGATTACAGGTGTGGGCCACTAGCGCCAGCTGAGATACCAGTTTTAAAGAAACCACTACAGAGGTGAAAATTGCCATTATTGCTGTCTCTTATGGAGATGGAAGGCCATCATTATTTAGTAGAACACAACCAGCTCCTCTGAATTCTCCAACTAGAATTTGCCACAATGTCCTCATAAATAACTCCAAGTCCAGGCAGGCAGCCTGTAGGAGGAATCTCCCTTTTCCTCAGAGTAACGAGTCTCAGATTTGCTAGGCAGCAGCACACGTGACACAAACCCTATGAGTATGTAAGGTGGATGCTCAGGAACAGGCTAACATCCACTCAGTGCTGGACAAGATTCTGATGTAGCACCACACAGAGCCAGAGACTCAAGTGATGTTTGATGGATAAAGTAATAAACTTGAAATACATCATGGAATTTAGCATTTGTATTGGAAAAGACACATTAAACAAATACAATTCTCTCTCTCTCTCTCTCTCTCTCTCTCTCTCTCTCTCTCTCTATATATATATATATATATATATATATATATAGCCAATTTACTTATGTTCCAATGTATGTTTAACATTTCCTGGAAGAGTTTTTCCTTTTTACTGGTTAAAATGTCTGGCAGACTTAGTGAGTATTCTAGCAAAGAGCAATCTTGAATCACCAATTGGGACATCTGGCTCAATCTAGCAATAGGTACTTCAGATTTTATGTGAAGGAAAGTAAGATGGCTGTTAGGTCCACCTAGGAAAAATGGTCCCTTCCCTTTGTTCTCCTGTGCACATGGCCTCCCTAGAAGTTCCCTCTGAGGACCTGAAACCCAGGTAACTGGCCCACCTGGGAGCAGTGGAAGATTCCCTTGCGTCTGAGGTCACTTCTTCCTCTGAGATCACTTACTCATCTGCCCAGTCATGCCTACTGTGGGTAGTGATAGGTTCCCCAGGCTCTGAGGTCACTTCCTCATCAGCTGCAGCCACATTTTCTCCCTGCCCTCTCCTATATAATCTCTCTCCACCACAAATTCCCTCTCTGCACACCTACATCTGGTGCAGAATGGCAGTTTGGTTCTGCTAATAAACTGCCTGAACCACGTGGAGGTATCCTTTCTCCACCTCTTAAAACAGCCAACTTCACTAAGCAAATCACCAGCAATCAAGCAAAGAATGCCCACTGATTTAAAAAAGAGAGAGAGAGACAACAGTCAACCCCAGAAAGAGCAGGAAGTGAAACAGCACCGCCTCTGCTTGTTTGTGGCTGTTTTTGCACAGCCTACTTTCTGGGTAGAAGCAGGAGCCTCCTACCCTTCATTCTTCTGCCTTGAGAAATGGTGGGTTTAACAATGTGGGTTTAAATAATCAGTTACAAATTGAAAGATTGGTAAATCTGGGATGGCCAAGGGTCTCAACCAGTACAAGAATCTAAAGATATTTTATCTTCATTTTGGAAATACACTGCTAATTAGAATGCCCAAGTACAACTCCTATATCACTAGTGAAATAAAAGTTTCCCCTGTTCCTATCAAAGTAGACAATTTCTTCCAGTAGAGGTGAACATATCTTTTTTTTTCTTTTTCTTTTTTCTTTTTTTTTTTTTTTTCTTGTTGGTCATGGGGCCTGAACGCTGGGCCTGGGCATTGTCCCTCAGCTCTTCAGCTCAAGGCTAGCGCTCTACCACTTGAGCCACAGTGTCACATCTGGCTTTTTCTGCTTATGTGGTGCTAAGGAATCAAACCCAGGGCCTCATGTATACAAAGCAAGCACTCTACCACTGAGCCATCTTCCCAGCCCCAGGTGAACATATCTTATGGACACATCTCAGAAAAAAGAAATAATCAACTGAAAATGAGCAAAGAAAAAATAAGTCTCTAGTTGGTTTCCAGAGCTTTTGGGCTTCTACTCCACAAAGGATTCCAAAGGGTGAACAAATGCAGCAGCGGCACTTGCTAGACACTATGTGGAAAACGAACTCTACAACTTGTGAGTGGGAATGGGAAGGAAAATAGGAGAGAGCGACAGATGGGGTAAAATTGTCCAAAAAGAAATGCACTCATTGGGCTGGGAAGGTGGCTCAGTGGTAGAGTGCTTGCCTTGCATGCATGAGGCCCTGGGTTCGATTCCTCAGCACCACATAACAAAAAGAAAAAAAGCTGGAAGTGGCACTGTGGCTCAAGTGGTAGAGCACTAGCCTTGAGCTGAAGAGCTGAGGGACAGCGCCCAGGCCCAGAGTTCAGGTCCCATGACCGGACCCACGACTGGGCCCCCCTATCCCCCAAAAAAAAGCATATCTAAGAAATGCACTCATCACCTGCCTTAAGTAACTGTAACCTCTCTATACATCACCTTTGAAATGACAATTTTTTTTAAAGATTCCAGAATTCTCATATGATTCTGGAAAAGCTTTTACAGATGCTTGAAAGAATACCTCCATCTGTGGTAAAACAGGAGACTGTGGGCATGCTACCTGTGACTATCTATGGTGATACAGCAGAGTGTGGACATTCTACCTGTGACTGTGGACATCGTGTGTCCATCTTGGTGATACAGGAGACTGAGGACATTCTACCTAAGTCCACCTGTGGTGATTCATTCTAGCTGTACCTATAACAGGAACCTCCTCATGATAACAGCCCCCAATCAACTGACTTAACAGTTTTGAAATAGCTAGTCCCATGAAGAAACAAATCTCTAATTTCTCACACTTTCATATTTTGGACATGGATAACTGAGAAGTTGAATTCTATCTCTCATTAGCAAGTTCAGAAAACACCAAAATAAGCTGGGGCTTATTCAAGCATTTATCAAGTTAAATGAGTTTTTCTGCCTCCTCTCCCTGACTGTCTTTACTTGCACTTTATATATTCTCCCATGGAAAGCTAAATCTCTCAGCAGTAGGGTTATGGTCCCAGGTTCCCTAAGTTGATGTCAGAACTGGGCCTCTCATCCTCTGTCCCTCATGAAGGGACCATCTTTGCTTCATAGGATGGGTGCAAGTGTTGCTGTGGATAAAGCCTTGCTTGAATTTTGCATAAATCTTTTTTAAACATTCCCATTGGAAAGATTTTCCATTATTTGATGTTTGAAATCAGCAGTTTCTCACATAATAATCCTCCCCACACAGGTCCTTTTGTAAGAGGGAGGAGTTGTGTGTTGATCTCTCAGTCACAAGGGAATAGGAGAACTAAGCCAGGGCTGCTTGTGTACTGTGATCCTTGCTCTTTCAGCTCTTGAAGAACTCACATTAGTGTTAATTACCTAGCCAGTCAGAGAATGTGAGCAAAACCAATCATAGCACAGGATTAAACAGCACAATAGCAGATTTTTTTTCAGTTTCACTAATGAGAGGTCTGAGGACATCCATGGAACTTTCTGTGAGTAACAGCAGAGCTGTCACTTCCAAGTATTCTCATCAACTCATGTCTGATTTAAATATCTGCATCGTAGGAAGGAAGGAAGAAAAGGAAAGGGAGAAAAAGAAACAAAAAAAGGAGGAATAGAAAGGAAGAAAGGAAATAGGACTCAGTCTGAAACTAAGTCCTGATAAAAGAGTAAATTCTCCCTATTTCCTTTTATTTTCCTTATTTTCTTATGTCCTCCAGGCACCAGCGGGTTTCTCCTACAATCCTGGCTGCTTGGGAGGCTAAGATAGTGGGGATCATGGTGTGAGATTAGCTGGGCAGAAAAGTCTGCTCTGGCAAAACCCAGGGCACAAGCATGTTTCTAGATCAGCAGTCATGAACAAGCAAGGTAAACAAGTGAAATACGCTGAGTTCAAGACCCTGTACCAGCACACACACACACACACAAAATTTCATCAAAAATAGCTTTATTACTACTGAACAAAGGCTTGTTTGCAAGTAAGAACATGCTTGTGGCTTGATTTGTATTTTTACTTATTTCTTTCTTATGAAACTGGTTCACTATGTAGTCTAGGTTGACCTAAAACTCTTGATCTTCCTGCCTCAGTGTTCCAAGTGCTGGCATTACAGCTGCACCACCATGCCTAGCCTTGAAAAAGTATTCTATACAGAAGAAATCAAAGAACAATATTTGAAGTCACACTGTAGCCTTGATTTTACTAAGACTGTGAAAAATATGAGCCACACAAAGTCCCACAACATGGTGTGGTCAATATTTGTATTTGGAGTTTCCTTTAAAACAAATTTTAGCAAGGAGTCAAAAGACTCATATGTTGATATCTACATAACACAGACCAAAGAAAGTAAAGCAAATGTAACAGACAAAAAAGCAGTCTGTAGGCATGAATTGGAGAATTAATATTATTATAATGTCCATACAACTCAAAATAAAGTACATTATTAATTTCTAATTTTTACAGAAATAGAAAAATCACTCTAAAATTTGTGTCCGACCATCAGACTGAATGACCAGAACAATTCTGAGTGAGAATAGCAAAGCTGGAGAGTTGTGTCCATCCACAGGCTATTTACTTCTTGGGCCCCTATGTGTAGAGGTCTATGGGGCTCATTCAAACATGCTTGGTCTTAATTTATTCCATGACTGTTCTATAGCTCTAAACAAATACATTGTTAAACAAATGCATCATATTTGTAGTAATGTAAACAAATACATTGTATTTGTGGTAGTGGTGGGGGCTGGTACTGGGGCTTGAACTAAGGGCCTGGGTGCTGCCCCTGAGCTTTTATGTGTGCAAGATTAGTGCTCTCTACCAGTTAAGCCACAGCTCCACTTTAGGATTTGGGGTAGTTAAATGGAGATAAGAGTACTCATGGGCTTCCCTGCCTGGGCTGGCATGAGCCACCAGTGCCCAGCCACAAATAAAATTTTTAAAGATGCATCTTTTGTGTTGCAAACTCACCCAATGAAGACATAGCTCATCACATATAAGAGTTTAAATGATACATGCAGGAAGTGGAGATGTAGGCCAAAGTAGTAGAGCACTAGCCTTGAGCAAAAGAGCTCAGGAATGGTGTCCAGGCTCTGAGTTCAAGCCCCATAAATGACAAAAAAAAAAAAAATGATGTCTGCAATGATCATCATGGGACCAGCCAGAACCATGATGGAAGTAGCCTGCGAAGGAGCTATTGCCCATTATTTTCTAAAGTCTCATGGGCAGCAGAATTTGCTGAATCCAAATGGAAAGCAAGTGCAAGTTGTAATTTCCCTGCAGAGCTAACCATGCAGATAAAAAGAGGCTGGAGATGTCTGCAGGGGCTCTGGGTGATTTCTATCATAGTGTATTATCTCCCACTGGTTCTGACCTATAAAAAATTTTGGTTTCAGCTGTTTTCAGTATCAATGGTGTTTATAAAAAAAAGTTTCTACTGCATAAAATGTTAGAGTAGCTGCCTAACCCAGCTCAATATGAGATGCAGAGTTGCCTTTTATGGCATCACTGACAATTATCACCTATGTTTAAACAATGTCAGTCCACAGGCTTGTTGTCCCTTAGAAATCCAGTTCCACCAGACAAGAGTTTTAAGTGCTAGGATGTCTTTATTTTTAAAAAGAAATGCGCTGCTTAGACTGAGCAACATATGGTGAGTTTTCCTGCTTATAAAAGGTATTCAAGCCACGTGCTGGGGGCTCACACCTGTAATCCTAGCTACTCAGGAGGCTGGGATCTGAGAATCACGGTTCAAATCCAGCTTGGGAGAGACTCTTACCTCCAATTAACTACCAAAAAGGCCAGACCTGGGGGTGTGGTTCAAGTGGTGCTAACCTTGAGCACAAAAGCTCAGGGACAGTATGTAGACACTGAGTTCATGCCCCAGCATAAGCAAGCAAGCAAGCAAGAAAGAAAGAATGAAACAAACAAACAAAGACAGAAAAAGAGAAAGAAAGAAAGAAAGAAGATATTCAAGTGTTTGAAATAAATTTATAATCTCTTCCTCTAAGTTTTTTCATCTGTAATAGCCAGCAGGTTGAAGCCTGCCCCACACTGAGGTGACAGTGCCTTGGCCAGGCCACTGGAGGGGGCGGGGTGTCAAGAGGGGTCAAGGAGTGGTTGGACTTGGTCAGCTTGGGGAAGGGGTATCAGTGGCAGTTGAAACCATTGGAGAAGGGTGCAGCCTATATATAGGCTGCGTGTTCCGAGGTGGGTGGGGCTGGAGAGACAGATGGTGGAAAGAAAGCTAGCAAGAGGTGCCTGCCTACTGGACCAGGGCCTGTGGAGAGGCCTCTGGAGTGGCCTGAAGAGAGGCACCTATCAGAGCAGAGCAGGGCAGGCCTATGGAGAGGCCTGAGGCCTGCAGAGATGCCTGCAGTTTGGCCTGGGGAGAGGCCTGTGGAGAGTGGAGGGGCCTGTGAGAAAGAGGAAGGAAGGAAAAGGAAAAGCCTTCTACTTTGGAGGTTTGGAGCTTTAGAACTTTGGAGGTCTGGGGTTTGGAGGTTTGCAGACTGACTAATTGGCGGTTTGTAGACTGACTAAGAAAGGTCGGGGCTGCCCATTGGAGGCTTGGAGGTTTGTAAGTCAACACTGCTTTTGGTTCTGGGTAGCTAGCCCAGGACAAGGTAGTCGCAGGCCCCCTTTCTAGTGTAAATAGTGTAAACAAAACTCCTTTGTCCTATAACCGTGCCTCAATGGATTGTCTGGCTCTCAGATCATAGTATACTGGCCAACCTGATTGAAGTATGGTATATGCATGTGTGAAATACCATGGCCCCTTTGTACAATTATCATGAACTTTAATAAAAATGGATATTAGAAAGGAAAGACATGCCTTGTCTGGGCATGGGTAATAAGGGAATGAGGAGTGACCAGAGTGGATCAACATAGAGAGTGAAGGAGGGCAAAATAGTCAAAATACTTCTTAGACATGTGAAAATGAAACAATGATGCTTATTAAGATTGGGAGGAAGAGGAGGGAGGAGAGTGACTCAGAGGATGAAAAGAGGATGCATCTGATTAAGATGCACTGTATGCATAAATGTGTCAATATGAAAATCTCTTGCACAACTAATTAATGCCAATAAAAACTTCATGAGCTGGGCTCTAGTTGCTCACACCTACTCAGAAGCTTGAGATCTAAGGATCACAGTTCAAAGCCAGTTGGGGCAGGAAAGTCTGTGAAACTTTTATCTCCAATTAACAACCAGAAAACCATAAGTAGAGCTGTGGCTCAAAGCTCAGGGATAGTGCCTAGACCAGAGTTCAAGCCCCAGGAATGGCACAAAGAAAAAAATATCATGAGTTATTATTTCATATGTTTTTAGATGTTTCTATTATGAGGAAGGCTGGCATTTCTGAGTTTTATAGTTTGCTACATTCCTCCTACACATTTAGCTTTTCCTTCTGAAAGGCTTATAAAAACCCCGCGAGGCAGCTGAGCATCTTGTATGTAGCTCTTATCACCATCTTCATCTAAAAGTTACACCATCATTAAGTTTATGAACTAATTTGCCAAGTGTTTTTGAATGCCTGTGGTAGAATGGGCTAGGTATTGTGGGAGGCAGTACTGTTAGCAGAATCTATAAACACAAACCAGTGCAGCCCAAGTGCAGGGCAGATATAAACCAAACAGTCCTAACTTACAGAAGATGGAAACTGTTCTCAATCATGGCACCAACAAGAAGATCTCAAAAGAGTTCATGGTACAGAGTTCTGGGCAAAGAGGTCACACATGTAATATCCCTATGAAGATGAAAGTAGAATCTATTTTAGAAACTAAGAGCAAGGGAGGAGGACTGTGATTTGTATAGCTTGTTTATTATCCTGGAATCGTGAGCATGTGGGAATTTTTTTTTGGGGGGGGGGTCTGGTCGTGGGGCCTGAACTCTGGTTCTAGGCGCTGTCCCTCAGCTCTTCAGCTCAAGGCGAGCGCTCTACCACTTGAGCCACTACTTCCAGCTTTTTTCTTATATGGTGCTGAGGAATCGAACCCAGGGCCTCAGGCATGCAAGTCAAGCGCTCTACCACTGAGCCACCTTCCCAGCCCCATGGAATTTTTTGTAAGAAGGGATGTGATCAGAACAAGAACAAGGCCTTGTGCTTTGAAGGGATCCCTGTCTGTAGAGGGACATTGTGGACCCTGAGACCTGAGGCCGAGAGACATGGGGATTCATGGCAAATAGCAGACACACTTTAGTTTCTTTTGGTGGATCAAATGACTTGCCTGTTAAGTGACCAGAGACATTCATTGTCATCATCTGTAGGGAGACATCTGTAACTGTGTCTGAGCCTCACTGTCTCTCATTTAGGAAGTTAGGAGTAAGGTGAGTGCCCAGTCTCACCTCAGTGCATTGATTTCACACACACACACACACACACACACACACACACACACACACACACACACACACACACACACACACACACACACACACACACACACACACACACACACACACACACACACACACACACACACACACACCATGCCTGCCAACATGTCCCAGAAAGAAATCTGACTTTTTTAAAAAAAATACAGTCTCCTTTCATTAAGTTAATTTCCAATCTCTGCAATCACTTTGTGCTTACAAGCATTCAGAAAATATTCCTGATCACAATAGTTCCCAAGAAGGCACACACAAGAGACTGTGTGCACCCCAGTTACCAGCCCTGTGTCTTGCATGTGCATGTATATGCATGACTCTCCAGTATTCCCAAGCTTGATCAAGTACATCAAATCCCGATCTAGAGTCATTATATTAAAATCTGTCATATTGTAGCAGTAAACTTCATGGAACTGAAAATGGAGAAATGTCAATTTTGCTGAAAGGGTCTTATTCTGTTGTCTTGTCATCAATATTTTGAAGTTAGATACACTCTAGATATACCAATTCCAGATCTGAGGCCCATCCAAGCCCCCCTGCGCTGCACACCACACTCCTGTTCCCAGCTTCATCTGTTCCTCATCACAGTGCACTCAAGTGGCCTGTGCACTGCAGCCTCCTAGCAAGTCTGCAGAGAGACTCCATCCCGAGTGTTGTGACAGCTCTCCCTAGCTCTGCTATCCTTCCACCTCTCCTGCAATGCAGAAAGAGACATGGATTTTTCTATCCTAAAGTCCATTTGCCAATGCTGTTAGGATTTGGGAAAGGCTATCCGTAAACATATACTATATCAAGAAAAGAAGAAAAAATGAAATGATGATGGCACTATCTTTTGGATGTAAGAGTCACTTCCTCTCCTGTGTAGCCAGCATGGAACCAAAGCCCCAAGCCTTTGTTCTGTTCTCCTCAGTGCTGTTGCCTTTGTCCTGCTGATGACCGATATTTATAGTACTATTTTAAAAGACACTAGAGCTGGCACTGATGGCTCACACCTGTAATCCTAGCTACTCAGGAGGCTGAGATCTGAGGATCACGGTTCAAAGCCAGCCCAGGCAGAAAAGTCGTTGAGACTCTTATCTCCAATAAACCACCAGAAAACCAGAAGTGGCGCTATGGCTCAAGCAGTAGAGCCTTGAGCTGAAGAGTGCAGGGACAGCGCCCAAGCCCAGAGTTCAAGCCCCAAGACCAAAAAAAAAAAAAAAAAGATTCTGATCTCCAATTAAGCAGCAAAAAGCCAGAAGTAGAACTGTGACTCAAATGGAGTGCTAGCCTTCAGTAAAAAAAAAAAAAAAGTTCAAGGAACAGTTCCTAGGTCTTGAGTTGCCCCAGGGAGGCACAAAAATTTTTTTAAAAAGATGCTAGGGTTAGGGATCTAGGAAACAGTAAAATGAAATACAGAAGAATACAATGTAATCATTAGCTTCATTAGCACTATGTTGCATGGTAAGCTGCTCAAACTTACAGTAGTGTTTTATTTTTGTTCTTGAGGAATTAATACCACCAAAATTTGTGAAGTTTGCTAATACTTTAAAAAGAAGGTGCTGCCAAGCACCGGTGGCTCGCGCCTGTAATCCTAACTACTCTGCAGGCTGAGATCTGAGGATCAAGGTTCAAAGCCAACCCAGGCAGGAAAGACTGTGAGACTCTTATCTCCAATAAACCACCAGAAAACTGGAAGTGGTGCTGTGGCTCAAGTGGTAGAGAGCTATCCTTGAGCTGAAGAGCTGAGGGACAGCACCCAGGCCCAGAGTTCAAGCCCCACGACCGACAGAAAGAAAGAAAGAAAGAAAGAAAGAAAGAAAGAAAGAAAGAAAGAAAGAAAGAAAGAAAGAAAGAAAGAAAGAAAGAAAGAAAGAAAGAAAGAAAGAAAGAAAGAAAGCAAGAAAGAAAGCAAGAAAGAAAGAAAGAAAGCAAGAAAGAAAGAAAGAAGGAAAGAAAGAAAGAAAGAAAGAAAGCAAGAAGGAAAGAAAGAAGGAAAGAAAGGTGTCTTCTAACTAGCTAAATGGTTAGCAAGCAATGCTTAGGTGCTAAGCAACTTGAAAAGTAAATATGAAGACTGTCACAGCTCTGTGATCTGCCAGTCACCAGAAACCCTCGTTAGTTCACCATTCATATGATGCCATAAATAGGGTTGAAGCCCTATGATTCACTCCTGCATACATTAAATGCTTATTTTAATGAGAGGAAGATGGGGCACCGCCCAAACTCCTTCCAGACCCACCTCCCATGCATGGATCTCACTCTGCACATAGTGGAAATCTTTGTTTTAGAAACATGAGCTCGGTGCTAATGGCTCATGTCTAGCAACTCAGGAGGCTGTGATCTGAGGAGCACAGTTTGAAACCAGCCTGGGCAGGAAAGTCCACAAGACTCCTTTTTTTTTTAGTTTATTTTGCTAAATAATATTTTATAGATCATATGCACCCGGCTAGTGTGCCTTTGTGCTCTTCTCCTAAGAATATACTACTTTGATCTCACTCTGTGTGAATGCCTAGAGATCTGTATAATGTATCATGTTCCAGTGTATTATTTTTCATTGTGCCATCATGTGTTTTTACTTATAGATTTATAGGCACATTCTAGTTGGCACAAATGAGGGAAACCACCCAATCTGTTTCTTTGAGTCTGGCTTACTTTGCTTAATAAATTTTTTTCCAATTTCCTCATGAATGAGGAATTGAATTCTTTCCATTTCCTCATGAATGGAACAATATTATTCTTTCTAATGGATGAGTAAAATTCCATGGTATATTTATACCTCATGTTTTTTTTATCTATTCATCCACTGAGGTGTATCTGGGTTGATTCCATATCTTGGTTATGTTCATCAATGATATATTAATGTGGTTGTCCTGGTAGCTTTAGTGTTGTCTTATCCACTAGTGTGGTCTAGTGGATAAATTCCCAGGATTAGAATTGTTGGGTCATAGGGAAATTCTGCATTTATTTAGTCTTTTGGAAAAACTCTACACTGCTTTCCAGAGTGGTTGAATGAGTTTACATTCCCACCAACAGTATAATAAGAGTTCCCCTTTTGGTTTATCCCTTCTAGCATTTTTTATTGTTCCAGTTAAGCAGCAAAATCTGGGAGTGGAGCTACAGCTCAAATGGTAGAATACTAGCCTTAAGCACAAGAACTCAGGGATAGCAACCAGGCCCTAAGTTCAAGCTACAGGAACAAGCACAAAAAATTAAAATATGTGTATATATAAATATATATATACATGCACACATACATACATACCATGGTTACTTTAGATCTCAAACACATCCTTAAAAAAAACTCAGAAGCAGTGTTTTTCTGAGAGAATTTAAAACAGTTGTCTGGCAAATGAACAGAATATAACAGTATGCCAGTAAACAACATAACAATTACTGTCCTTCCTGAATTAGCTTAATTTCCCCCACTTTCACTGCTGGTCTTGAATAAGCACAGGGAGTAGAGGATTTTGTCTTAAACTTCTCCTTCATCTGAACTAGAATTAAATTGGAAATGTAATTTTAAAATGCAAAAATTTTAACAGATCATTTCCTGTCAGTGACATCCTAAAATGCAATAAAAATAAACAAAACAACTCAGACGTCCTTACTCCAAGAGCAATCTTACTAATATGATTCATTAGAAGATGTCCCCATGTTCATCTTTCCCTTCCTTTCATTCATGACCCTGAATTTCAAGGGAGAATTAACTCCATTAAAAACAACAACAACAACATAAAGATGACACTGGTGGCTCATGCCTATAATCCTAGCTACTTAGGAGGCTGAGATCTGAGGTGTATGTTTCAAAACTAGCCTGAGGAGGAAAATCCATGAAACTTTTGTCTCCAATTAACCACCAAAACGCCGGAAGTAGCGCTGTGGCTCAGGTGGTAGAACACTAGCCTTGAGCAAAAACAGCTCAAGGACAGTACCCAGACTTCAAGCCCCCAGACTGGTGCTTATGCAAGCGCCCACACACACACACACACACACACACACACACACATGCACGGAATAGAGAGGAGAATCACCTTGAGGAAGAAAATGGATGACGTATTTGTGATGTATGATACTTGAACCAATTTGCTATTTCATTTATCCAAAGCATTTATCCTAAGTAATCATCTATCTATAATTTCTCACCATTGTTCTTCCTTGGAATTTGGCAAATCAGAAGTTCTTGTACCGAGTCTGACATTCAAAAGAAAAGGAAGATAAAATATTTGGTGGCTGCTTTTGACTGTAAATGCACGTGACATAGGGAAAGGTTCTGGGGAAGACTGTTTGGGGGTAGGCTGGAGTCAGCCTTCTGGACATGTATGCCATGGGAGCTGGAAAATGCTACATCTGAAAAGTTGATGTACACATTATTTAGTAGACAACCGCTAGTAGCTAATATTTATTGCATATTAGAGGAGGGAAGAGAAGGGGTGCACTATTCTAAGCCCATTCAGGAGCTATAGAAAAGACAATGAATTTGAAAGTGCCACCACTGGAAAATTGTTCTATACTCGTGACTATGAACTTTCTGGAAATATTTTTACTCTAGTTAATAATGAGCCAAAAATAGTCTCATCATTTTTTTCAAAAAACCTCTTTTTAAGGTAGCACACTTCTACTAATTAAGGACTATAGTGGGTTGAACTGCAGAGCTAAAAAAGATATGTCTGGATCATGCCTGTAATCCTAGCTACTCAGGAGGCTGAGATATGAGGATTTCAGTTCAAAGCCAGCCCAGGCAGGAAAGTCTATCATGAGACTCTTACCTCTAATAAACCACTCAGAAAACTGGAAGTGGTGCTGTGGCTCAAGTGGTAGAATGCCAGCCTTGAGCTGAAGAGACTGTGCCCAGGCCCAGAGTTCAAGCCCCATGACAGATAAAAAACAAAAAAGGTTTTTTGAAAAAGATATATCTGCCTGGAACTTCCTGGAAACTTTGTGTACTTACTGGAGCAAGATTCTTTCAGATGCAATTGGTGAAAAAATTTCAGATGAGCTCATCCTGGTTCACTCAGGTGAGCCCTAAAACCCAATGACAGCTGTCCTTATAAAAGATGGAAACAGAGCTGGGTGCTCACTGTAATCCTAGCTACTCAGGAGGCTGAAATCTGAGAATTATGGTACAAATCCAGGCTAGGCAGAAAAGTCTGTAAGATTCTGACCTCCAATTAAGCAGGAAAAGCCAGAAGTTAAGTTGTGGCTCAAGTGGTAAGGTGCCAGTCTTGAGGGAAAAAATTAAACAAGAGTGTGAGGCACTAAGTTCAAGCTCTAGCACTGATACACACACACACACACACACACACACACACACACACACACACACACACACACACACACACACACACACACACACACACACACACACACACACACACAGGAAAAGGAAAAAACAACACAGAGAATATATATAAAGATGCCAGTAGACTAGAGAAAAGGAGGTACAAGCTAAGGAAGCCAAGCAATGCCAGAAACTACCAAAGCTGGGAGAGGCAAGGAGAACTCTTTCCTAGAGTATCCACAGGGAGGATGGCACTCCTGGTACTTTATTCCTCACTTCTGGCCTCCAGAACTACTAAATAAATAAATAAATGATACTTGTTCTAAGTCACTAGTGCATGGTAATTTGTTATGACAGCCATAGGAAACTAGGACAAGGTCCCAGGGGAATTGAGAATTACTCCAGGTATTCCTTTGAGACACATGCTATTCAAGACACAGGAAATCCAAAGCTGCCTTCTTTATCCCCTACCTCTGCATTTATTTCCTCTACAAAATCTTCCTCCCATGTGTCTGTTGTCAGTGTGGGCATTTCAAGAGAAATCTACTTTCAGCCTCTGCTGTCTAGTTCATCTTTCACATATGGCTAAAGTGAATCATTTAATTTGGCATTCTATTTCCCCTACCAAGCCAGTCTTGGCTCTCTTCTAATCTGGGGTTTTCTCAATAGAGAGGAGGGTGTGATCAATAACAAACTATGACAATTTAAGCAACAGAGAAGCATCACTTGAAAGAGAAAAATGCCAAACAACATCAAATAAAAGCTAAAGAAAACATGCAATGCAAGCCAACAGCTCCAGGACTATAAGTAACACTGCAAGGAGAAAGAAAAAGTAAAATAATGCCCGGATGGCATTTGTTCACAGCTTTCTGCTTCTGCACACACATCTTGTGTGCCATCTTTACCCTCCTTCCTTATATTTGGAAGGTTGTAACTATACTCCTAGTTGGTTTCAGCAAAGGTTCAGTTTATCCTAATGTGGTCATTCACATAATGAAATAATTGGCTGAAAATACCTCTTCCTTTTATTTATTTTATTTTTTTTTTATTGTGAAAATACTGTACAGAGGGGCTACAATTACATGGGCAAGATAATGAGTACATTTCTTATCAAGCATTGTAGCCTCCTCCTTTGTTTCCCCTTCCCATCCCTTCCCATCCTCCCGCCCCCCCCCCCACCCAATCCTTCCTGCCCCCCTCCCCTGCCACCAAAGTTGTAAAGTTCGTTTTCGACATAACAAATTGAACATCTCATTGTTGCAATGGGTCCACCTGTATCCCTATTTAAACAATTTGTTTTTCCCCTTCCCCTCCACAAATTATACCAATATCAAATACAGTAAAAGCAGGGGTTATACTGTGGGGGAGGGACCTCTTCCTTTTAGACTCATTCTACTTCCTGAATCTATCTTAAATTTACCCAAGAATCCATCCTTAAGGAGTCACATGAAGGTAGATACTCTTTTCCTTGAAAATTCAAAAGGAGCCAGGCACCAGCAACTCACACCTGTAATCCTAGTGACTCAGGAGTCTATGATCTGAGGATTGCAGTTAGAAGCCAGGCCAGGCAGAAAAGTCCATGAGACACAACTCCAATCAATCATTAAAAAGCTGGAAGTAAAGCTGTGGCTCAAGTAGCAGAGTGCTAGCCTTGAGCAAAAAAGCTCAGAGATAGTAGGCCCTGGTGGCTCACAACTATAATCCCAGCCACTCAGGAGGCTGAGATCTAAGGATCGAGGTTCTAAGCCAGTTGGGGCAAAAAAGGTCCATGAGACTCTTATATTAGAAAAAGCCAGAAATGGCACTGTGGCTCAAGTGGTAGAGAGCTAGCCTTGAACACAAAAAGGCTCAGGACAACATCCAGACCTGAGTTCAAGCCCCAGAACCAACACAAGAAAAGAATTTAGAAAGGAAGTTAAGTATTCAACAACAGACATACATTAAATACATGAATTCAAGACCAGGATGCAAGTAATAAGATAGTATTTATAAAGCTATTAAGTAACATAAGTTAACAAGCAATAGTTTAGATAACAATAATACATTGACAGGACAAAACTGTATACACCTTTTCGTTTTTTTTATTTTTGCAAGTCCAAGACCAGGACTCAAACTGTGTACCTGATGCTTTCACTCACTGGCTGGCGCTCTCCCAACTAGGCCATGCCCCGAACCCCATGGGTGGGTTGGTTCTATTCTTTTTTTCTTTACTGAAATGTGTAAACCTTTCAACATGCGCACATGCATGTGCATGTGCAGAATGTCTGTCTCACACTGCACTGTAATTGGGAGCCACACTGTAGTACCTCAAAACAGCCTGTTTTCTCCCTGAAGGTAGAACTCGCATTGTTTAGTATGGGCTTCAGTGGCTTTTCTGCTTAATGTCTAGCAAGACAGAAGTCAGCTGTTAGTTGAGCTGGGTTTTTTCTTATGGGATTCAGGGAAGAACAGTTCCTTTCATTTTCTTTGCTGCCCACTGCTGGAAGTCTACCTCTTGTAGACCAGCCACAGCTCTTCCTTAATAGCCCCTGCTCAGGCTTCAAACCAGCAATGGTGCAAGTTTCAAATGTTCTCATGTTTCAGATCTGTCTTCTCCTGCCTTGTAGAAACATGATCTGATCAAGTTTGCCCACAGAATCTCTGTATTTTAAGGCCAACTAGAATGGGATTTCAATTAAACTCCCAGCGTAGCGGTCATAACTAGATTAGCAGTAAACTTAATAACTAGGAAAGGGGAATCTAAGCAGTACCATCTTTAGAAATCTAGTGATCTTTCAATCTACTTATGCAATGTCGGACTTCTCATGAAGGGAAAATGAACTTCCCATGCAAAATTCAATTTAAAGGCGTATAGAAAAGGAAACAATCACCAAAACAAAAAGTCCACCATGAACTGTAAAACCATAATAGGAAACCACAGTGGGATTAACACTTGCAGTGTATGATGAACTCATTCAGAGCATAGCCACAATGAGCTTTTCTCTCATTCCTACCTGTGAGGGTAACAATAAAGAATCAGTCAGGCAGGCACTGGTAGCTCACACCTGTAATCCTAGCTCCTCAGGAGGCTGAGATCAGGCAGAGGCAGAGGATCACGGTTTGAAGCCAGCCCAGGTAGAAAAGTCCCTGAGATTCTTACCTCCAATAAACTACTCAGAAAAATCTGGAAGTCGTACTATGGTGCTAGCATTAAGAAAAAGAAGTTTAGGGACAGAACTCAGACACTGAGTGTCTCAGTGTCTGAGTTCTGTCTGGTCTAGGACCAGCACACACAAAAAAGAATCAGACAAAGATAACAAATGTCCACGAAGGTACAGAATGTAACTGACTACAGCCATTATGGAAGATATAGAGTTTTGAAAACTAAGGAAAATATGAAACTATAAATGTATGAACATTCCTGGAAAAAAACAACTAAAATGAAGAACCATATGACCCCCCAATGTTCTGTATCCATTCATCTAGTGGAGTCCTCTTTTCTGCTCAAACCTATTAACTTGATGATGCCTTACTCCTCCAGCTCCTGTCCTTATTTCCATAGCATTATTATTAGTATTAGTAAGGATGAATGGAAGAAGGTACTGGGAAATAGCATACACATAGTAAGAAACTGCTAAAGAACAAAATTAAATGATGAGGGTCAATGAAAAAGTCTCAAAATATTTTTTAAATAAGGTCTTTCCAAGATTAAAAATGTAAAAGGTGAATTCTAGAATAATAGGTTAGTGAATATAATATTGATTACAAGAAAAAGAGACTACGGCACCCATGTGTTTTCATCACTTTGAAAGAAAATACTACCATACATGCAATGAGATTAGTAATTGAAAACAAGTGCCCTTTTTGGCCATCTTCCTCAGCCTCAATTGGAGGAAAGCTTCTATTACAGTGTGGCACAGCACCATGGCTGGTTGAGTCTTCATGAAAATAGAAGTCAACATGAAGGGAAAGTTCTACATTCACACTAATAGCTTCACATTGTTCCTTCTTTTTTTGGGGGGGGGGGGGGGTCCGGTCGTGGGGCCTGAACTCTGGGCCTGGGCGCTGTCCCTCAGCTCTTCAAGCTAGCACTCTACCACTTGCGCCACAGCGCCACTTCCGGCTTTTTTCTTTTTGCTTATGTGGTGCTGAAGAATCGAACCCAGGGCATGCCAGGCAAGCGCTCTACCACTGAGCCACCTTCCCAGCCCATCACATTGTTCCTTCTTGCTTTAACAACTCTGTCCTTAAATATTCCGAAGGCATTCTAATCAGATCTTCCGGTTTAAAATAGCTATAACTTATGAAGCCTAATGGAAAAAGTTAACAGGTTCCAGAAAAATCTACAGATTCAGGCTGATACCAAGAAGGTGATGGCAAATAAAACAGGTCTCTAATCCTGACCTTTTTACCTAAAGAGGGTGCAAAAACCATTTACATTCTGTAGAAACTGTATTTTAAATCTCTTCTCTGGCCAGTATGACAAGTGGTCCTGGACCCTGGGCAGCTCAGTGAGCTCCAGCTACTCTGGCTCAGGTGATCAGGAGAGGGGAAAAGCATCTCAGCTCTAAAGCACACTTTCTTACCAATGCTATTTGAATATTGTGTTTTCTGATTTCACATTCCATGATCTTTGGTAAGTTATATGTGAAGTTGAACACTTTATTATAAAATAGGTGATGCATTAGATGATTTCACCTTACTGTAAACTAATGTAAATTCTCTGGGGATGTTTAGAGCAGAGAAAGCTAAGCTATGATGCTTGATAGGTTGGGTATATTATATAAACACATTTTCAACCACAATGTTTTTTATTTACAATAGATTTATTGGGATGTAATGTTATCTCAAGGGATGAATTGTCTACACAAATACACATGAGTCCTTCTACCCATGTGGGGTAGGATGCAGCTGAACAAGCGTTCACATTAAAACAACAAAAGAGGGGCTGGGAAGGTGGCTCAGAGGTAGAGCACTTGCCTTGCATGCATGAAGCCCTGGGTTCAATTCCTCAGCACCCCATAAGCAAAAAGAAAAAGCCGGAAGTGGCGCTGTGGCTCAAGTGGTAAAGCCTTGAGCTAAAGCGCTGAGGGACAGAGCCCAGGCCCAGAGTTCAGGCCTCACAACCGGACCCTCCCCCCCAAAAAAAAATCTGTGTAAAACAACAAAAGACAGAGGTTATGTGGGCGACATCTCTACTCTAGGCCATTCAGTCATACAAATAAAGCAAAACATTTTTCAGGGTGGATTACAGATATAGGAGATATATGAGATCATTCCAAATATCAGGCAAGTAAATATTTTTCCTTCTTGAAGGCTTCTTGAGCTTGCAAGTTGCATGTTGAAAGACATTTTTTATTCTAAATACTATATTTTAATGAAGGCAATAAATAATCTGAAGGCAGGCAAGGCAATGATACCAGAAAGAATTCTATAGAGCCTCAGATAAATGAAGGATAGACTAATGGCCTGCTTTGCTTAGGACAGACATAATTACAGAAGTAGTATGAAGATGTAGTCACAGCCTTAACAGGATCTCCGAGCCAAGTGCAAATTACAGGTTCATGGCTCTCAGTTAAGTCAGTATAGAGTACAGGCTTCATTTTATTTATTTGTTTGCTTGCTTGTTTAGTTAGGTCAGTCATATGACTTCTGCTCAAGTCTCATGGACTTTCCTTCCTGGGCTGTCTTTGAACCACAATCTTCAAATCTCAGCCTCCTGAGTAGCTAGGATTACAGTTATAAGCCACCAGAACCCAGCCTGGGTAGAGGCTTTCTAATTATTCTATGGGCACTATAGCATGATGTGTTTCCTAATAGCTCAGTGCACCATCCTGGAAGCTTTTGGGCAGATACTGAATAAATTCATTTTGGATGTGTTATGGAGATGCTTGCATTATAGAAGGTTGGAAAAGAGGGTAAAGGAGATTAGAAAGAGAAGTAAAAGATGATATGTGTTATGTCTTTATGATCCTCTTTCTCCCTATAACTGGATATGCTCATCTACCATAGCATGGCTGCATGTGGACAATATCACTGAAAAAATGAAAGAAGCTTGACACTTATTTCACTAATTGTGAGCAACCAAGGGAAGTTAGTAAATGATGGTTTCTTATAGGGCAAGAGCCTCAAATATGATAGTAAACAAAGTGGTATTATCACAAAAGCCATTGTTTGTGAATAAAGAATGTTGGTTTTGCCAGGAGCCAGTGGTGGCTCATGCCTATAATCCTTGCTGCTCAGGAAGCTGAGATGTGAGGGTCAAGGTTTGGAAGCCATTCTGGGCAGGAAAGTCTATAAGACTCTCATTTCCAGTTAACTTCTCCATTAAAAAGCTGGAAGTGGAGCTGTGGCTCAAATGATATAGCACTGGCCTGTAACAAAAATATCTCTGGGACAGTGCCCAGCTCAAGCTCCAGGATCAGCACACACACAAAAATTACAGTATGAGGGTGTTTTATTAACAAAATCTCTGAGTTTTGCAGAGACTTATTCCACAACTCTCCTTATTCCTCAACTCAAAACAGAAGGGTCAAAGGAGCAGAAAATCCTGAGTTCTACTCACAGGCTATTCTTTCCTTGGATGTTAAAATCAATTGCTCTAGCCAGGCACCAGTGGCTTGTGCCTGCAATCCTAGCTACTCAGGAGGCTGAGATCTGAGGATCACGGCTCAAATCCAACCCTGAGCAGAAAAGTCTCTGTTGTTGACTCTTCAATTAATCTCTCAAAAACTGGAAGTGGAGTTGTAGTTCAAAGTGGTAGAGCAAAAGAGCTTAGGAATAGCACCCAAGCCCTGAGATCTAGCCCTATGACTGAAAAAAAAAAATCAATTGCCCTAAAAGCTCAAGAAAGTAGATGGGCACCAATGGCTCACGCCTGTAATCCTAACTGCTCTAGAGGCTGAGATCTGAGGCTCTCGGTTCAAAGCCAGCCCAGGCAGGAAAGTTTGTGAGACTCTTATCTCCAATTAACCACCAGAAAACCAGAAAGTGGTGTTGTGGCTCAAGTGGTAGAGCATTTGTTTTGAGCTGAAGAGCTCAGGGACAGAGCCCATGCCCAGAGTTCAAGCCCCACAACTGACACACACACACACACACACACACATAAAAGAATAAAAAAACTCAAGTAAGTATCTTTCAACTTTCATTTCCCAGATTGCACAGCATTTTCAGAGTTATATTTAATGTAAGGAAGACTTGTAGAGGACGTGATTTTTAGATATAGCACATCATTGTCTAATACTTTCTTTTCCTTTAAGGCTACTTACAATGTCAATCATGTGAAATACAAAAAATCATATAAATTTATCCATGAGCATCACTCAACTTAAAATATATTGTTGATTCTAAAATATGGTATCTGTCATTTCTTAAACCTAAGTGAAGATTATATATATATATATAATTTGTCAGTAGTAAAGATGAATCGAAAGTCAGCAGAAATTTTAAGATCAGTAAACATCTCAAACATTTTTAAAAAGCAACCTTTTAAGAATTTGGAGTTCACCAGTTTTGAATCATAATTATTCAAATTAAAGGCTCAAGTTTATATGTAATCAAGGAGGCTGGATTGGAACATCAGAGTGTTACTGAAAGCAAAATATTAATACTAACTGGGCACCGGTGGCTCACACTTGTAATACTAGGTACTTGGGAGGCTGAGATCTGAGAATCATGGTTCAAAGCCAGCCTGGGCTGGAAAGTCCATGATTGCTCAGGGATAGTGCCCAGGCCCAGAGTTCAAGTCCCATGACTGACTATATATATGCTATTTAGGAGGCTTAAATCTGAGGATCACAGTTGCAGCCCAGGCAGGCAAGTCTATATGACTCTTATCCCCACTAATCTACACAGAAAAAGCTGGAAGTGGCACTGTGGCTAAAGTGATAAAGTGCTAGCCTTGAGCATAAAAAGCTCAGGGACAGAATTCAAGCTCTAGGACCATAAAAACAATTGTGTGTGTGCGCGTGTGTATGTGCAAAACAAAACAACACTGAGATCCCATCTTATTCCAGTTAGAATGGTCATCTTCAAGAATATGAATAACAACAAATGCTGGTGAGGATTCAGAGGAAAAGAAATCCTATTACACTGTTGGTGAGAATCTAAATTAATACAACCACTATGGAAAGCAGTATGGACATTCCTTATGAAGACTGAACACATACTATTCTTGGGCATTTAACCAAAACATTTCAAATCAGGATACAATAAAGTCACCTGCACAACCATGTTCATAGCTGCACTATTCGCCACAGCCAAGTTATTCAAACATCACAAGTGATCTAATGGATCAACAAATGTGGTATATACATATAACTGAATTTTATTCATGCATGAGAAAGCATAAGATTGTATCATTTGCAAAGAAATGGATAGACTTGGAAGACATTCTGCTGAGAAAGTCATGCCCAAGGAGACAAAGAGTGAATGTTTTATGTCAAATGTGAGTGTTAAATCTAAGTCACAAACCTATATAAAATAAATACAGGCTCACATTGCGTAATACACAATCAAACTGACTAAAGTATGCTATATGCAGGGGTGGATTCCAAGTTTGCAGCTACTTTGAACAATTAACAGTTTAACAAAATGAATATCTGGAAGTAGAATTATGTGTAAATATCACCCCACTAACTGGGATGGGAGGGACAGACAATGGAGAGAGGAAGGGTGGGCCGAAACAGTCATAATAATCAATGTGCATATGTGAGAATGGAACTAGGTAACTTGAGGAGATAAGTGTTGGGAGAGATGGAGAAGGGTGACCCTGGTCAAGATGCATTGTATTCACAAACTGACATGTTGAATTCAAATCCCCATGTGCAACTCTTCATAAAGATAATTTTTAAAGTTTAAACATATAGTCATAGCAATCTTGCCACTTCTCTAAATAATGCCTTTTCTAAACCAAACAATCTGAACTTTTTCAGTATGTCCTTTCATTGCTCAGGTTTGCAGATAGTCACTTTTTGGACTTTCTGGAGAAAAGTGGGAAGACCAAAAGGAGAACTTATCTTACATGAATGTTCTCAGGAGACAAGTCTGCAAACCTAATGTCAATGAAAAACTAAATCATGGTTAAAGATACTAATCCAGGAAGTAAAAGTATGGGCTATCTAAGCAAAGATTCAGAGGTATAAGGATGCTCTTGGGAGACAGGAAGTTATACTGGATGTAATTAATGGTAGAATTTAGAAGGAAGGAAATAGGAAAATGATATTACAGGAAAGTAGAACTGTATGCACAGATCTAAATCACATGCATATCTGTAAAGTCCTCCTCCAAACATTGAATGTGTTATCATTTCTATTACACGACAAGAATTTTCATTTACAGTAAAAATAATTATTTCGTTATTATCTATTCTGGTTAGTTCAGGGAGGAAAACAAACTGGGACCCATTAATTCAATGCTTTTCTTATTTACATTTTTCTTTCCACAATGGAATTGAGGCATTGCATGAAGTACACTGGATAAAGAAAATTACTAACTGAAAACAATAAACCCAGAAATAAATGTAAATTAAGCTACCAGGAAAGCACAAAATGAAAGGCCATTCATCAAAGGCACAAATTTGGCCAACAAAAACACTTAGGCAACCATGAAACACAACTCTGTAACTCAATAGACAAAATTTTCCCAGTGTTTACACAAGGGAGCTACCTAGTAATATACTGGCTGGTAGCCATAACTCTTTACAAACCTATGGCTAGAATGAATAACTCATGTGGCTATTTCTTACAATATCCTTCAGTGTAGGATAAGAACATTATGCTATGTACAACCCACTAAAACATTGCTATGAAGGGCCCCAAATATTGTGCCTTGAATGGTACAGATCTCTGATGATCCCAACATCTTGGTACAAGATCAAAATACATTAATACATGTAGGAATAGATGGTCTGCACTGCCTTTAGTCTATACTCATGCATTCCACAGATTTAACTGAGTACCTACTATGTGTCAGACACTAAGGAGACAGCTGTGGATAATATCCTATTATGGATGTAGATAACAAACTAACAAATAACCGTTACTTACTCAGATTATCTGCTCAGGTTTAAGTAACACTCCTATTCCCTTAGGACCGCCTGCCCAGGGTGGCTCTCAATGCCTATTCTGACTTCACTTGGGGAGACTTCTTGCTAATGCAGGGTCTCAGGCTGTACCCAGACATGCTGAGTCAGTGCTGAGTTTCTACAAGGTTCTCGGAGTCATGTACAAATTGAGTTTCAGCAAACTTTCCCTGAGGCATGCAAGGCAGCTAGAAGTTGCACCTGTCACCAACTTGGTAGCCTGCCTAGGTCTGTGAAAGGAAGCCATGCAGATGAAGCCCACTGTGACTCCATGTGTTCTCATCACCATAGCCTGAAGATGCTCCCTCCCCAGCCCTTTCACCTAGGAGCTGTTGGCTACCACAGACCTGAAACTGCTTCTCCCCTCAGAATTTGCACTTAGAGAAGCAGATTAGTAAACACAGCTGTCTGCTCTGTGCCCAGTACTGTGTGAGGGGCAGCTCTCCAAGGATGGAGCTGTCCGTGGTGCTGCAGTTCACTGTGAGCTGACCAATGCTGGTTTTAAAATTGCAGTCAATGATAAACTTGGGAGTCTGCCCATCCTGTTGCTGCTTTCTTGATTCACTCATTCAGTGGACAAGCATTTAAGATGGAATGAGGCATTGTGGAAACCCATGCTGGCCCCTCACATGCCCTGAAGTAATTCTTCAGTGGCACGCCTAGTACAAATTAATGGGTTTGGGTTTTTTTTTTTCCTTGCTACTGTGCAGTCAGAGCCACTTCACAATATCCCTAACCCTTTTGGCTTAGTTGTTTTCACATAGGGTCTGTGGTCTTGCCTGGGTCTGGCCTCAGACCTCAATTATCCACATAGGCGGGATCACAGGCATGTATCATCATGACCAACTTACTGGTTCAGATAAGGTCATGCTATTTTTTTGCCTGGGCCTTAAACAGCAATTCTCCTCATTTCTGCTTCTTAAATAGCTGAGATTATGGGTGCAAGCTAATATGCCGGGCCAACTTATATGTATTTCAATGTCAGTAGAAATAAAAAAGAGAGAAAAGAATTTTACACTAAAGATTTAAGTGTTTCATTTACCTGGTTTTTATCCTATACCTTGTACTTAAACAAGAAAGATAAATTTAAACATTTAAGTTTCTCTTTATCTTCCATTTGTTATCTCAAGATGTATCATCAAAATCATTCACTGGAAACTCTTTTTTTTTTTTTTTTTGGTCCGGTCGTGGGGCCTAAACTCTGGGCCTGGGCGCTGTCCCTCAGCTCTTCAGCTCAAGGCTAGCGCTCTACCACTTGAGCCACAGTGCCACTTCCGGCTTTTTTCTTTTTGCTTATGTGGTGCTGAGGAATCGAAAGCAGGGCCTCAGGCATGCAAGGCAAGCGCTCTACCACTGAGCCACCTTCCCAGCCCTGGAAACTCTTTTTTTTGGAGACTATTTCTTTGGAAGAAGTTTAACCTCTAAAAATCCATTACAAAAAAAAAAACTCATCATGTAAGTTACTTTAGAATAGGGGTATCCCAAGGTGAAAAGTCTTCAGGTACAGAGAGTTCCTTATTTTAGTTCTACATGTAGGATGACTCTGTCTTTTGGAGAGTCATTAATGATTATGCAGCCTAATGAATCTGATTCATGCCACTTTGAAAGGCATGTGAAGAAATGTGTGTGTGTGTGTGTGTGTGTGTGTGCCAGTCGTGGGGGTTAAACCCAGGGCCTACGTGCTGTCCCTGTGTGCTTTTTTGCTCAAAGCTAGCTCTCTACCACTTGAGCCATAGCTCTATCCCCAGATTTTTTATTTTTATTTACTCTTCTGTGGCTTATTGGAAATAAGAGTCTCAGGCATCTTCCTGCCCAAACTGGCTTTGAACCAATCCTCAGATCTCAGCCTCCTGAATAGATAGGATTACAGGTGTGAGTCACCTGCACCTGGCAAATTAATTTTTTTAAGTCATCATGCCTAGAAGTGTGTAGGCGTTAACTGATTATTTTGAATCAAATGGTTTAGGTAGGTTTAAAGGAAATTAATTTCATACAATCATGCATACATTAATGACCTTTGTTAAATTTATCAAAGGTGCAACCTCACCTCACTCATTTTCACCTCCCCAGAAGTCCCCAATTTATTGAGCATTTTTTCATCTACAAGTATCATGCTTTGTGATGCCTAATAGGTTTAGATGCTCCTTCAACATTATGAAGTAGGCAGTAGTATTTGGAATAAAAAATTAAACACATGAATAGGGAGGTTAGGCATTTACCTAATCACCAAAGTACTTACTCAGCAGTAATGCTGAGATTCTAACCTGGGATGTCTGACTCCATCTCCTCAAGCACTGCATACCGCCACATTCCCAAATTCTTCAGCATCGTGTGTAAGTTTGACAGGCAGGCCACACTCAGCACTCTCCTTCCTCCATTTATGCTCTTAGGCAAGTGTGCACTCATCTCTGCTCTCTAATTGATTGTAAGCTCTGTTGAACGGGAGATCAAATATTGTATTAATTTACTATGTCTCCTTAACCACAGAGATTGTACAGTAGCAAGCTGTCCACAATAGTAATTCAATAAACATTTGATAAATAGATAAAATGTTGCATATCTGTAACTCTTCATAAAACTCCCTGATCTTCCAGTTTTCAAATGGTTTGGAGGAAACATACTATGTGTCCAGATTGGTGAATTAGGAACTGACACAGAAATGTTCCTCAAAAAAACAAAATAAGCCAGGTACTGGTGGCATGCCTAGAATCCTAGCTATTCAATAGGCTTGAGCTCAGAGGATCGCAGTTTAAAGTCAGCCAGGGCAGGAAAGTCCAAAAGACTCTTATCTTCAATTAACCACCAAAAAGCTGAAAGTGGAGCTGTGGCTCAAGTGGTAGAGTACTAGCCTCAAACAAACTAAAGCTCAGGGACAGCTCCGGGCCTTAGTTCAAGCCCCAGAACACATACTCTGTCTGTCTATCTGTCTCTCTCTCTCTTACACACACATACATACAGAGAGAGAGAGAGAATAATCTCTTAAGAAAACCTAAAGACAATGTCAACCAAAAATAGTGTACCAAGCTGAGCTCTCATTCATAACTGAGAGACAACTAAAAACCTTCCACAGCAAGGAAAAACTGAAACAATATATCTCCACCAAACCAGCACTTCAGAAAATACTCAAAGACGTTCTTCACATTGAAAACCCACAAGAACATGATATTGGCAGAGAAACAGCGTCTGAACAGAGAATCAAGTAATTATAGCAAGAATTGACAAGGCACAGCCCCTAAAAATGTAGATAATATGGCAGGAACTAGCAAACACCTCTCAATCCTAATTCTCAATATTAATGGTCTTAACTCTCCAATTAAATGACTAGTTGGATCAAAAAATCAAGATTCATCTTTCTGTTGTCTTCAAGAGACACATCTTGCCCACAAAAACAAACATACTCTGAAAATGAAAGGCTGCAATAAAATCTATCGAGCAGGGGGCTGGGAAGGTGGCTCAGTGGTAGAGCACTTGCTTTGCATGCGTGAGGCCCTGGGTGTGATTCCTCAGCACCACATAAGCAAAAAGAAAAAAGCCGGAAGTGGCGCTGTGGCTCAAGTGGTAGAGCGCTAGCCTTGAGCTGAAGAGCTGAGGGACAGCGCCCAGGCCCAGAGTTCAGGCCCCATGACCGGACCCAAAAAAAAAAATCTATCGAGCAAATGGCCCCCATAAACAGGCTGGAGTTGGAATCCTAATATCAGATAAAATGCACTTCAAATTAAAATTAGTGGGCAGGACAAAGAAGGTCATTACATACTAATAAAAGGGGCTCTCCTACAGGAGGCTATAACTATCCTAAACATCTATAAACTTAATGCTGAAGCACCTAAATTCATTAAACACACATAGATCCAAACACACTGATCATTAGCGAATTTAACATGCCACTGTCACCTCTGAATAGATCAACACGGGAACTTCAGAATTAAACAATTACAACAGACATCTACAGAATATTCCACCCAGCAACACCAGAATATACATTCTTCTCAGCAGCACATGGATCATTCTCCAAAACAGATCCCATTTTAGGGCATAAAGTAAATCTATGCAAATTCAGAAATACTGAAATTATTCCCTCCATTCGCTCAGACCACAACAGAACAAAATTAGAGCTCAACATCAAAAGCCACCATAGAAAATCCTGTAACAAGTGGATACTGAACAATACATTGTTGAATCACCAATGGGTCAGTGAAGAGATCAGAACAGTAATTCAAACTTTCATGGTATTTAACAAAAAGCACACAAAATACCAGCTCCTTTGGGACACTGCAAAGGCAGCACTCAGAGGAAAATTTATAGCTCTGAGTACCTATATCAACAAATTGGAGAAATCTCAAACCAACAATTCAATGATGCACCCTAAGCTCCTTAAAAAAGAGCAACAAGCCAAACTCCAAACCAGTAGATGGAAACAAATAATTAAAATTCAATAAGAAATAAATAAATTTGAGTCAAAAAAAAGCATAGAAAGAATCAACAAAACAAAGAGTTTGTTCTTCAAAACAATTAACAAAATTGACAGTCCCTTAGCAAATCTTGCCAAGAAGACAACACACCCTAATAAATAAAACACACAAACAAAACATGCAAAAATAAACAGACACACTCAGAGATGAGAATGGAAACATCACAATAGAAACAAGCAAGAGAGCTGGGAATGTGGCTTAGTGGGTGAGTGTTTTCCTAGTATTCATGAAGCCCTAGGTTCGATTCCTCAATACCACATAAACAGAAAAAGCCAAGAGTGATGCTGTGGCTTACATGGTAGAGTGCTAGCCTTGAGCAAAAGTAGCTCAGGGACAGTGCCCAGGTCCTGAGTTCAAACCCCAGGATTGGAAGAAAAAAATAAGCAAGGGTCAAAACATTATAAAGGAATACTTTGCAAACCTTTATGCTAACAAACTCAAGAATTTGGAAGAAATGGGGCTGGGAAGGTGGCTCAGTGGTAGAGCACTTGCCTTGCATGCAGGAGGCCCTGGGTTCGATTCCTCAGCCCCACAAAAGAAAAAAGCCAGAAGTGGCGCTGTGGCTCAAGTGGTAGAGTGCTAGCCTTGAGCTGAAGAGCTGAGGGACAAAGCCCAGGCCCAGAGTTCAGGCCCCATGACCGGACTCAAAAAAAAAAAAAAAAACTATTTGGAAGAAATGGAAGAATTTCTAGCAAATATTGATATACCCAAATTAAACCAAGAAGATTTAAACCAACTAAATTGACCCATATCAAGTAATAAAATAGAAATGATAATAAGAGACCTCTCATCCAAGAGAAGCCCAGGAACAGATAGGTTCACAGCTGAATTTTATAATGCCTTCATAAGAGAACTCACTCCAATACGCCTCAAACTCTTCAAGGAAATTGGAAGCAAAAGTTCACTACCAAACTCATTCTATGAAGCCAGCATAACTCTCATCCCAAAACCAGACAGGGACTCATCAAAGAAAGAGAACTATAGACCCATTTCTTTGATGAACATCGGTGCCAAACTTCTCAATAAAATTCTGAACAATTGACTTCATCAACTCCCCAAAGAAATTATACACTATGATCAAACAGGATTCATTCCAGGGATGCAAAGCTGGTTCAAAATGCACAAATCAATGTAATTCAACACATCAATAGGAGTAAGTACGAGAACCACATGATCATCTCCATAGATGCAGATAAAGGAAGATCCAATACCCCTTTATGGAGAAACTGGAAATCCATGGAACATTCCTCACAATATAATAAAGGTTGTATATGACAAGCCTACAGCCAGCATTATACTTAATGGTGAAAAGTTAAAGCCATTTCCTCTAAAATCAGGAACAAGACAAGGATGTCAGCTCTCTTCATTCCTCTTCAATATAGTATTAGTATTCCTAGCTAAAGCAATAAGGCAAGAGGCAAACAAAGGGAATCCATATAGAGAAAGGAGAAGTAAAACTCTCCCTCTTTGCAGATGACATGATCGTGTATTTAGAGAACCTGATAGAATCTACTCCCAAGTTACTCGAGCTGATCTGAAACTTTGGCAAAGTAGAAGGGTATAAAATTAATCCATAACAATTAATAGCTTATCTGTATGCCAACAATGAGAAGGGAGAGGCTGAAATCAGGAAAACAACTCCTTTTGTAATAACCTCAAAAAATACTTAAGAATTAACTAACCAAAGAAGTGATGGACCTCTACATTGAAAACTTCAAAAGTCTGAAAAAGGAATTTAAAGTAGATCTCCTAGGCTCCTGGATTGGGAGGATTAACATTGTAAAAATGGCAATACTGCCAAAGGCTATCTATAAACTTACTGCAATACTCATCAATATCCCAACTTCATTCTTTAATGAAATAGAAGTAATCCAAAAATTCATACAAAACAAGAGAAGACCCCCCCCCAAAAAAAAAAACCTTAGCAGGAAGAACAGTGCTGGAGGAATATCAATACCAAACTTCAAACTCTACTACAAACCATAGTAATAAAGACAACTTGGTACTGGCACAAGAAAAGGCCTGAGGACCAATGGAATAGAACTGAAGACCCAGGAATAAACCTGCAGGGTTATGAACATCTAATCTTTGATAAGGGTGCCAAAACAACAGAATGGAAGAAAGACAGCTTCTTCAGCTGGTATAATTGGCTAAATATGTGTAGAAAACTGAAGTTAGATCCTTATATATCACCATGCATAAGAATCAACTCCAAATGGATCAAAGACCTCAAGGTAAGAGCAGATATACTGAAAACATTACAGGAAGGAATAGGGAAAACACTAAGGCTCCACAGCACAAGTTGAAACTTCCTTAATAAAGTCCCAGAAACTCAGCAAGTCAAAGAAAGGTTGGATAAATGGGATTTCATTAAACTGCAGAGCTTCTACATGGCAAAGGACATAGCTAGCAAAATAAATAGAAACCCCACACACTAGGAGATGATCTTCCCTAGCCGTATAATAGACAAGGGCCTCATATCTATAATATACTTATTCTTAGAGCTCACAAAATGAAATCCCCCAAAAACAAATCCCAAAAGAAACAACCAACAGGAAAGAAGAATGATCAACAGATACATGAAGGAATGCATAACATTTCTGGCCATAAAAGAAATGCAAATCAAAACAACATTGAGATTCCATCTTACCCCAGTTAGCATGGCCATTATCAAGAAATCTAATAACAACAGATATTGGAGGGGATGTGGCCAAAAGGGAACACGACTACACTGTTAGTGAGAGTGAAAACTTGTTCAGCCACTCTGGAAAGTAGTATGGAGGTTCCTCAAAAGACTAAACTAGAGTTCCCCTACAACCCAGCAATCCTGGTCATTTACCCAAATGACATAAACAATGCCATACTAAAGCTACCAGCACAACCATGTTCAATGCAGCTTTATTTGCCATAGTTAAGACATGGAACCAACCCAGATGTCCCTCAGTAGATGAATGGATCAAGAAGATGTGGTATATATACACAATGGAATTCTATGCTTCCATCAGAAAGAATGACATTGCCCCATTTGTTAGGAAATGGAAAGACCTGGAAAAAATTATATTAAGTGAAGTAAGCCATGCCCAAAGAAAAGTAGGTTGCATGGTTTCCCTCATTTGCAGTAACTAGAATATGTTTATGATATTCTTAACAGGGATCTCAATAGCCCAATTGCTAAGCACATAGACCCATATATAATGAAGCGTACCAATATGAACTCCAAGAATTGGAAACAAGATGTTCTTATTATGTCCTGTATGTGATTATTACCTTTTTTTCTCTGTTTTAGTTTTCTGTAACCTTCGTCTTATATATGTTTATCCAATCCATGGAAGGAAAAGGGAATCACAGAAACAACAGGACAAAGGATGAACTAATTCAACAATGACACTCACTAGGCATTATGTTGGAAATGAACTTTATAACTTGTGGGGAGGGGCTATAAGGGGGGTAAGCAGGAGAAAATGAGGGGGGTAACAGTGTTTAAAAAGAAATGTACTCATTACCTTACTTATATAACTGTTCATCACTTTTATAATAAAGATTTAGTTTAAAAAGAATGACAAAAAGAAGAAAAAGAAATTTTTTTAAAGTGTTAAGGATGGGAGTCCAGCTCAATGGCAGAACAGGTGGCTAACATGTGCAGAGCTTAGTATTAACAAAAACACATGCAGATCAAGTCCTGTGATAAAACTGCACATTTACAGTTAACTGATATTTGGTCAAGGTAGCAAAATAAGTAAATACTAAAAAAATAATCTTCTCTACTAGAGATGCTGGGTAGTCAGATGTCAGCAAATGAATTTGAACTCTCATTTCCACACATATACAATTACTTCAAAATAGATAAAGACATAATGCAAAAATTGCATCTAATATAAATACAAAGCTTTCTAAAACACTGTTATACATCAATATTTATGGATTTGGCATTGGTTTCTTAGGTATGATACCAAAAGCATAAGCACCCAAACAAATGGATAAATTTTTATTAAATTTTCCATTTTTGTGCTTCAAAGAATAGTCTCCAGAAATGAAATTACAACTTACAGAATGGGAGAAACTTCTGAAAATCATCTAGTTTATATGGGACTTGTATATTACACATGTAAAGGCAACATATAACTTTAACATAAACAAAGAACCTGAGTAGAATATCTGAGTAGAATGCTAAATAGGAAAGGGAATACAATAGATGTTTCTTCCAAGAAAACATGCAAACAGCTCAGCATCACTAGTAAACAAGGAAATGCCAATGAAAACCATAGTGAAATATTGCTTAATAAATACCCGTGAGGGTGGTTATCATGAATAAGTCAGAGAATGACAAGTCCTGTCAACAATATGCAGAAATCAAACCCTAAAGTCTGTTAGAGAGAATGTAAATAAACACTGTAATCAGTTTGCAAACACAGTCTAACACATCAAAACTTAAACATAGAGTCAGGTGCCCGTGGCTCATGCCTGTAATCCTAGCTACTCAGAATGCTGAGATCTGAGGATCCTGGTTCAAAGCCAGACTGGGCAGTAAAGTCTATGAAACTCTCATCTCCAACTAATGACCAGAAAACTGGAAGTGGCATTGTGGCTTAAAGTGTTAGAGCCTTGAGCAAAAGAGCTCTCAGGGCCAGGCAACAATGGTTAATGCTTATAAACCTAGCTACTCAGGAGCCTGAGATCTGACAGGATTCAAAGCCAGCCCAGGCAGGAAAGTCCATGTGACTCTTATCTACAATAAACCACCAGAAAACCAGAAGTAGCACTGTGGCTCAAGTGGTAAAGTATTAGCCTTGAGCTGAAGAGCTGAGCAACAGAGCCCAGGCCCAGAGTTCAAGCGTCACTATACACTATAAAAAAAAAAAAAAAAAAAAAAAGAGTTCTGGGGCTGGGAAGGTGGCTCAGTGGTAGAGCGCTTGCCTTGCATGGCTGAGGCCCTGGGTTCAATTCCTCAGCACCACATAAGCAAAAAGAAAAAAGCTGGAAGTGGCACTGTGGCTCAAGTGGTAGAGCGCTAGCCTTGAGCTGAAGAGCTGAGGGACAGCACCCAGGCCCAGAGTTCAGGCCCCACGACCGGACCCAAAAAAAAAAAAGTTCAGCCAGACGCCGGTGGCTCATGCCTGTAATCCTAGCTATTCAAGAGGCTGAGATCTGAGGATCGAGGTTCAAAGTCAGCCCAGGTAGGAAAGTCTGTGAAACTCTTATCTCCAATAAATCACCAAAAAGCAAAAACAAAATCTAGGACGTGGTGCTGTAGCTGAAGTGGTAGAGCGCTAGCCTTGAGCTGAAGAGCTGAGGGCCAGTGCTCAGGCCCAGAGTTCAAGCCCCACAACCGAACCCCTCCCCCACAAAAAAAAAGTTCTCAGGGACAGAACCCAGGCCAAGTTCAAGCCCCATTACCAACAAAAATAAATAAACATAGGCAGAGCTCTGATGGCTCATCCTTGTAATTCTAGCCACTGAGGAGGCTGAGATCTGAGAATCATGGTTCAAAGTCAGCCCAGACAGGAAAGTTCGTAAGACTCTTATCTCCAGAAGTGGATCTGTGGATCAAAGTGGTAGAGCAATAGCCTTGAGCAAAAAGCTCAGGGACAGTACCCAGGCCCTGAGGTTCAAGCGCCATAACGAACAACATAAAAATTTAAACATAGATTTATCATTTGACCCAGCAAAAGGAAAGCTCACATTCACACCTGGACTTCTCTGTGAATGCTCATAGAGGCATTACCTGAAATAGTCAAATGTGAAAGCAACTTATTCAGTATATTAATTCAGAGAAATATGATGTTGATAAAAAGAAATGGAGTAACTGGGCACTGGTAGTTATTGCCAATTATCCTAGCTACTCAGGAGGCTGAGATCTGAGAATCACAATTCAAAGTCAGCCCAAGCAGGAAAGTCTCTCATCCCCAATTAACCTCATCACCAATTAACCAGCAAAAAACCAGAAGTGAAAGTGTGGCTCAGGTTGTAGACCACCAGCCTTGGGTGAAAAAACTAAGCAAGAGTACAAGGTCCTGAATTCAAGACCAAATACTAACACAAAAAATAGAAAGGAAAAGAAGGAAGGAAGGGAAGAAGGAAGGAAGGAAAGAAGGAAGAAAGGGAGGGAGGGAGGAAGAAAGGGAGGGAGGGAGGGAGCAAGGTAGGGAGAGAAGGGAGGTAAAGGAAAAAAAGGAATGAAAAGGAAGGGATAAAGAAAGGAAGAGGAAAAGAAAAAAAGATGAGGGAGAAAGAGGGAGAGGGAGGAAGGGAAGAAGCAGAGGGAGGGAGGATGGAAGGAAGGAAGGAGGGAGGGAAGAGAGGAAGGGATTGAAGGAAGGAAAGAGGGAGAAAGGAAAAGAAAAATAGGAATGAAAAAAGGAAGGAATAAAGGAAGGAAGAGAAAAAGAGAAAGAGCGAGGGAGGAAAAGGGAGAGGAAGGAAGGGAAGAAGGAGAGGGGGTAGAGAGGAAGGAATGTAGGAAGGAAGGAAGGAAGGAAGGAAGGAAGGAAGGAAGGAAGGAAGGGGGTATGAGGGAGGAAAAGACGAACACTGTATAGCTCTAGCACAGATAACTGAAAACAAAATGCTAAGTGACATAAGCCAGCAAAAAGTATCACACAGTGTATGCTCCATTTATATGAAAAGTTCATAACAGGCAAATCTGCAAAAATAGGAAGATTAGTGGTTGCCTAGGGCTATGGAAGATTAGGTACTGTGGGTAGTAGTAGCTAACAGATATGGAGTTTCTTTATAAAGTAATGAAAATATTCTAAAATTATCTAGGTAAGGTGGCTCCAGTCTGTTGAAATCATAACTTCTTGAGAGGTGGAGATCCAGGGATCAAAGTTCAAGATCAGTCTAGGCATGTAAGTTCTCAAGACTGCACCTTAACCAATGGCATGCTCATGTTATCCCAGCTACAGGGGGAATTCCCAATGAATGGGTACCATGGTGTGCCCAAAATAATGGAGATCACAGATCAGGCAGCCTGGGCTTCAATTGACACCCTAACTTGAAAATCACCAAAGCAAAGGGGCTGAGATATGGCTTAAATGATAGGGCACCTGTTTAAAACGGCCCTTGAGTTCAATCCCTAGTACTATAAAAAAAATAATTTTTAAAGAAAAAATCTGCAATCAATTATATTAGGCACATAGCTCTGTGAATATATTAAAAATTGACTTTTATACCTTAAATGGGAAGACTGTAAGGTATGAAAACTACATCACAGTAAAACTATCACAGCCAAGTGCCATTTGCTCACACCTGTAATCCTAGCTACTCAGGAGGCTGAGATCTGGGGGTTGTTGTTTGAAGCCAGATCAAGCAGGAAAGTCCATGAGATTCTTATCTCTAATTAACCCACACACACACACTAAAAAAAGCTGAAAATGGAGTTGTGGTTCAAATGGTACATTGCTAGCTTTGAGTGTAAAAAAAAAACGTCAGGAACAGAGCCCAGACCCTGAGTTCAAGCCCCAGGGCTGGCATACACACACGCATACACACACACACACACACACACACACACACACACACACACACACACACACACACACACACACACACACACACACACACACACACACACACACACAGTAAAACTATTACAAAAAACAAAACGTAAGGATACAGAAAATTTGAAAGCAAAAGAATAGAAAAGTAGGGCTGGGAAGGTAGCTCAGTGATAGAGCTCTTGCCTTGCATGCATGAGACCCTGGGTTCGATTCCTCAGCACCACATAAGCAAAAAGAAAAAAGCCGGAAGTGGCGCTGTGGCTCAAGTGGTAGAGTGCTTGCCTTGAGCTGAAGAGCTGAGGGACAGCGCCCAGGCCCAGAGTTCAGGCCCCACGACCAGACCCCCCCCCCAAAAAATAAAAGAATAGAAAAGTATTATGCATGTGACCTAAAAAGTCAAAGTTAGCATAACTACAATCAAACAAAGTAAACTGCCTCTGTTTGTTTTTTCCACCCGTGCCTGTAGATCAATAGGTACAGTCCATACATTCTCCCATGGAGGTTTCTAGAGGTGGAACACCACTCAAGTCCTATAGCCTGAGAGGCAAACCTAGGGTTTAAATATCAGTCAGTCAGCCTGAGCCTCAGGCAGGGCCTTACAGTAAACTCCATCACAGCAACCCTGTAGCTGTGGAGTCCAATTCCTGGCTAAGTCGGGATCTTCTGGGTGGCATTCCTTTCCAGGTCCCAACCTGGGAACACTGGGTTTAGGCTTTTCCTCCATCTGGGGAGAACTTAGTGTACACTTTGAAGTGCAGGTCAGATCCCTGCATCCATCCACATCCCGGTCTCCAAGAGGGGTCAATCTTTGGCCCCTCTCCCATGTATGTGAGCTGGCTAACTGCCTCCACTGGTTGCCAGGATGACCAGAAGCAGACACTGCAGACCACTGCGGTGGGGGGGTGAGGGGTGGGGGTGGGGGGACGGAAAGCAGTGGGGGTTTGAGGAAAACACTCAACTTCTCAACAACCTAACATGAATCTGCTCTGCATACAGTTCTTCCACACCATTACTATTAGATCTGATTGGCCAAAGGCCTCAATCCTGAGGCCTAGACCAATATTTTGCTTGACAAACTCCTCTCTTGCCTCCCAATCCTTTGTGACTGTGAACTAATTAACATACTATCTGGTCCCACCAAAAGATTCTTCCTTACTAACATGTCCATCATCCAAACCACACTTCCCATAACCACACTGAAACACCCTAGCCTGTAAGTGTCAGGCCCCTAGCTTCCTGGGAGACACTCACCACTGGTAGGGTTTTCTCTGTACTAGTGTTGAGCCATCCTTGCCCTGTTTTTGCCATTCCTTTGTCAGTTCTGGGGCTTGAACTCAAAAATTTACACTCTCACTTGGCTTTTTCACTTGAGGCTAGTGCTCAACCACTTGATCCACTCCTCCACTCCCAGTTTTTGGTAGTTACTTGGAGGTAAGTATCTCACAGACTTTCCTGCCTGAGCTGGCCTTGAATCTAAATCCTAAGATCTCAGCTTCCTGAGTTACTAGTATTACAGGCATGAGCCATTGGCATCCAGCTTTCTGCGCCATTTGAACTTAACAGTTTCCATAAGAAGCTCAAAGCCTAGATGCTGTATTTCCATTTTACTGCCCTGAGAAATGCTTAATCTAATGGAAACTACTCCCTTTGTATGTTAGAGCACATTCAAGCTACATGTGTTCTACAGTCATATGAAACAATAGATGATTTTTAAAAGATACCCTTCATTAGACTGTTTAGAATTTAAACTTCAAAATTTAGAAAGCAGTGGTTCACACTGTTAATAATAGATACTCAGGAGGCTGAGATCTGAGAATTGTGGTTTGAAGCCAGTGCAGGAAAAAAAATGTCCATGAGACCCTTAATTTCCAATTAATCACCAAATATCTGGAAGTGGAACTGTGGCTCAAGTGATAGAGCATCAGCCTGGAGCACAAAAGCTCACCGACAGTGAAAAGGCCCTGAGTTCAAGCCCCAGGACCAGCACATACACAAAGAAAACTTAATTAAAGAAACATTGTAAGATCTTTTATATATAATTTGTCTGCCAAACAAAAGAAAACGGGCTGGGAAGGTGGCTCAGTGGTAGAGCGCTTGCCTTGCATGCCTGAGGAGCCTGGGTTCAATTCCTCAGCACCACATAAGCAAAAAGAAAAAAGCCGGAAGTGGCGCTGTGGCTCAAGTGGTAGAGCGCTAGCCTTGAGCTGAAGAGCTGAGGGACAGCGCCCAGGCCCAGAGTTCAGGCCCCACAACCGGACCCAAAAAAAAAAAAAAACAAAAGAAAACAATCTTTTTTGACTGAGAGAGAAATCATTGGCTTAAACTCTTAACTCTCCCCTTTACCACCTCAAAGAAATCCCAAGACATGGTAATTAGGAGGCCTTCCAGCAAGCCAGGATCCCTGCTGACAAGTGAACATCAAATTCTTTTACTTTTGTTAATGGCTTCTTTTTAACTCAATCAATATCTGCTGTCACTTTAAATGTGTCAAAAACTATAAATAGAAAGCTTTAAAATTTATCTACAATGACAAGATAATAACTCATTAATTACTGAAAGAAAACACAGTAGCATTGTTTGTTTGATGTGCTGGTCCTGGGCTTCGAACTCAGGGCCTGGGTGGTCTTCCTTAGCTTTTTTACTCAAGGTTGGCACTCTACTACTTAAGCCACAATTTCACTTCTGGCTTTTGGCTGGTTAATTAGAGTTTCCTTCCCAGACCACCTTTGGATCACTATCACAGCCTCCTGAGGTCCTAGAATTACAGAAGTGAGCCACCAGCTCACTGCTCGATCACCATCGCCCCTCTGGTTTTATTTACTCCCTCTTATGGTGGGAGTTACAGTCAGAGACCCCTGCAATAGGTGAAAATCTGTGACATAGCAATAAGTGATCCAAGATATAGTGAGGGACTATAACGCTGCTACTTTGTGGATTTTCACCTATCACGGGGGTCTCTGGAATATAGCTCCCTCCATAGGTGAGGTATCACTATTTACGTGTTTTGGGTTTGTTTGTTTTTTTGTTTTTTTTTTAATCCTACAATACTGTGAAGCCACAATAAGTGAACCATGATACACCTAGGGACAACTGCATTTTTGTTAAGTATCTAATCCTCCAGAAAGAGCCGTGAAACTGAGATGATGTGAATGTTTTTACTTAACACATGAGGGAAAAAAGTGCCACTACTTATAAACAAAGGCAAAATTCCCCATGAAGCCACAAATGTTTACTAGGAAAGTCTGAACCTTGTGATCACATTTCAATTTCTAGTAAATAATATCTATGAGGATGAGGTTCCACATCTCAGAATCTTCCTTTCCAAGATGTCCCCAAGAGAGATGTAGAACATGGGGTGTAAGAGATTACTGAGATATTTCTGGTAGAACACAGAGATTTTTTTTTCAAGTCTTGATGGATTAATGATCCTTTGACAGGATGGTCTCTCATTCAACCAACTGAGCAATTAGAGTAGAATGTGTGTGTGTGTGTACATGAGCATGTGCTCCAATAAGGAGGTTTGAATTTAGGGCAGGAACACTGTCTCTTAGCCTTCTGGCTCAAGACTGGTGGTCTACCATTTGAGCTACACCTCCCTTTGAAGCTTTTCAGTGGTTACTTGGAGATAAAGGCTTCCCAGAAGCCCAGGCTGGCTTCAAACTGTGATCCTCAGATATCAGCGTCCTAAGTAGCAAGAATTACAGGATTACAGGTGTGGGTCACCAGAGCCCAGCTAGAACAGAATTTTTTATAGGAAGGAAAATACCTTTGTTAGCGCCTCATTTCCCAGTGTTCTTACCCTGAGCCTCCTCCCATCACCACAGCAACCAGTCACCATGGCAAGCCAGCCAGCCAGCTACTATGCTCTTGTTCACATTGCCCCAGAAAAGTCTTTGTTCTGCTTTTTTCAGGTCTTAGCATTCCGATACTTTCAGCCTTATAGAAAAGAGACTATCACATAGATGCATTTCTGGAAATGCACCCACCACCTCCCTCAGCATCACTGGGATGCTTAGGAATGTGCAATTGAGGGGCTGAGGGATGCACATGGTGACAAGTACTGCAAGCAGAGTAATGCACCAGCACCTCAGTGGTCACTGAGGAGGAGAATGCCACCACTGAACTACCATAGGTACTCACATTATCCAACTGAAGAAAATGCTGGCTTCTGGTGGAATCACGTGACTTTGTCCAGGAGCAATCTTTATTTTTAACTGTTGATCTCATTAATGAAGATTCCTCAGTTCCATCTAGTGCCAACTGAACTCTCTTAATAGAAGAGCTGAGAGTCATTAGTGTTTGCCATTGACAGTATGTCATTATCCTCTGGGATTCAGGGTATGAACCCTAGAAGGAGCATGGAAAGGATGTTATGTAATTATGCAGCTTATTCAACTAGGGGTGTGTGTGTGTGTGTGTGTGTGTGTGCACGCGCGTGTGCACGCGCGTGCTAGGACATGAAGTCAAGGGCCTGGGCTCTATCCCTGAGCTTCATCTTGCTCAAGGCTAGCACACTAGCACTTGAGCCAGAGCTCTACTTTCAGCTTTTTTGGGGTAAAGGGAGTAGTTAATTGGAAATAAGGGTCTTACAGATGTGTGTGCCTGGGCTGACTTTAAACTGTACTCCTCAGACCTGTTGAATAGGATTACAGTTGTAAGCTACTGGCACCTGGATTTTAAAAAAAAAAAAAAGTTTTACTGAGACATAATCCACCTACTACCCCATTTATTTGTCTAATGTGTGCAGCATTCAAAGCTTCTGGTCTGGTCAACAGCAAACAGTGAAAGGTGTTAATCATAGGCTCTGGGAGTTCCCAGTGTAGAGATAGCCCCAGCACAGCAGAGAAGCTAGGTGCTAAATAGCACTTACAGTGATGAACTAAGTTCTAGTCCCAGGTCTTTCCCTGAGACCTCAGTGCATGGTTTCCTTACTTAGAAAATTAGGATGTGTGCTGGGTACCAGTGGCTAACACTTGTCATCCTAGCTACTCAGGAGGCTGAGATCTGAGGGTCATGGTTTGAAGCCAGCCCAGGCAGGAAAGTCTGTGAGACCCTTATCTCTAATTAACCACCAGTAAACTAGAAATGGCACTATGACAGAAAGTCATAAAGCTCTGGCCTTGAATGAGAAAGCTCAGGGACAGAGCTCAAATCCTATGATCGACAAAAAAAAAAAGAAGGAAAGAAGGAATGGAGGGAGGAAGGGAGGAGAGGAGGGAAGGAGAGAAAAAAGAGAGATAAAGAAAAAGAAAGAAAGAGAGAGAAAAGAAAGAAAGGAAGAAAGGAAAAAAGGAAGAAAGAAAGAAAGAAAGAAGGAAGGAAGGAAGGAAGAAAGAAAGAAAGAAAGAAAAAGAAGGAAGGAAGGAAGGAAAGAAAATTAGGATATGGACAGTCTAGAATTTGTATGGGTGTTCAATTCTAATCTAAACTTCTTATGTAAGCCAGGCCCAAAGAAACATAGGTCCCATGGTTTCCTTTATTTGCAATAACTAGTATATGTCTGAGTCAGGCAGAAAAGGTCAGATAAGTTGATGTTAGGGAAATGAACCCTAAGATATGTATTCAAATATTTTTTTTCTTTCATGTGATTGTTTCTAACACATTTATAAGATTATTTCTTTGTTGCTTTGTATGTCCCTCCCCCATGGTATAACCCCTGCTTTCACTGTATTTGATGTCGGTATAATTTGTGGAGGGGAAGGGAAAAAACAAATCATTTAAATAGGGATACAGGTGGACCCATTGCAACAATGAGACGTACAAGTCATTATGTTGAAAACAAACTTTACAACTTTGTGGGGGGGAGGATTGGCTGAGGGGGGGGAGGATGGGAAGGGATGGGAAGTGAAAACAAAGGAGGAGGCTACAATGCTTGATAAGAAATGTACTCATTATCTTGCCCGTGTAATTGTAACCCCTCTGTACAGTATTTTCACACACACAAAAAAAAGAACAGAGGCTGGAAAGGTGGCTCAGTGGTAGAGCGCTTGCCTTGCATGCATGCAGCTCTGGGTTCGATTCCTCAGCACCACATAAGCAAAAAGAAAAAAGCCGGAAGTGGCGCTGTGGCTCAAGTGGTAGAGCGCTAGCCTTGAGCCGAAGAGCTGAGGGACAGCGTCCAGGCCCAGAGTTCAGGTCCCACGACTGGACCAAAATTTAAAAAAAAAAGAACAGAAAAATAAATAAATAAACTTCTTATGTAAAAAGATTAATTTTGGTTCTTATACTAAACATCAAGGGTAATGATAAAAATAGCCAGTCGTGGTCCATTTTCAAGACAAAGCATTTGACCCTCAGTGGGATATTACTTGCTTTCATAGTGACTTGCAGAGGTAACAAAGTTCATTAACTGAAAAGCTCACAGGCAGACAGGGCTAGTTAGAAGGGGATCAATCAGCAAGGGAAGAATGGACTGCAATAAGATGAGAAAATGGATAGAAACTGTATGTGCCAGAAAGCACGTACCTAGAATTGACTTCCCGCCAAGAAAGAACAAAGGAGGTGGAGACAGCCAAAAGCCTGCTTCTAAAATTCAACCTATCTTAAAAGGTACATGCATACTAATTATCCAGTAGAAAGTAATGCAACTTAGGTGATATCTGGGAGAGAATGTAAACCCCATGGTACTCTGACCAATGAGGAGTTGGGGGAGGGACCTCCCATAGGCTATGTGCAAAATTGCTTACTGTAATCTCATAATACCACCATTAAAAGTCTCCAAGTGCATTCTTTGAGCTTGGATAGGGAGCATGTTTCTCACAGGTAAATTAATTAAGTTCTTTATTTAGAGAGTCTTGCTACACATAGTGTAGGCTGATCTCAAATTCTTAGCACAGTCATTAAAAAATCCAAGAGCTGTTGGTGTGGTGAACTTGAAGAAAGAATTCACTGTTGGGCCAGGCGCCAGTGGCTCACGCCTGTAATCCTAGGTACTCAGGAGGCTGAGATCTGAGGATTGCGGTTTAAAGCCAGCCTGGGCAGGAAAGTCCTTGAAACCCTTATCTCCAATAAACCACTACAAACCGGAAGTGGTGCTGTGGCTTAAGCGGTAGAGTGCTCGCCTTGAGCTGAAGAGCCAGGGACAGCGCCCAGGCCCAGAGTTCAAGCCCCACGACCGACAAAAAAAAAAAAAAAAGAATTCACTGTTGGATTTCCTTAGCCATGAATTGTCACAACTAGCCATTCCCACCTTCCAAAATATTTTTTCTCAGTTATAATAAAATAAAGAATTTACTAGCAAGTTATATGAGTTAAAAAGGGAAGGTTTTAGGATTGATGTCTTGCACAGGTCTTGGCAGAATGAAATGTGGATCAATCTCTGCTGTCTTCATGTGGAACCACATTCAGCCCCAAATTACAATATAAGAGTAGGGGTCTTTCAGAAGCTGGATTTTTTTGGTTTGGTTTTTCATTTGCGTTTTTTTTTTGTTTGTTTGTTTGGTTGGTTGTCTGGTTAGTTGGGGTTTTTTGGTGCCAGTACTGGAGCTTGAACTCAGGGCTTCATGCTCTTGCTTTACTTTCCCATTCAAGGCTCTACACCTTGAGCCATAGCTCCACTTCCAGCTTTTTGCTAGTTAATTGCTTTGAACTATGACCTCAGATTTCAGGTAGGATTATAAGCATGATCCACCAATACCTGGCGGTACAACCTACTTTTTGGATTGAAATCCTCGCAAAGCACTTTGAAAGTATTTAAGTAACACCTAAGCATATAGGGGAACCCCCAAAATAGGCCAACCTTCCCGATTTTTACAAACAGACGAGGAGGACCTGATGATTCCTGGAGATCAGCAAACCAACTTGGCACCAACTGGGGAAACAGGGATTTATCTACTTCCTTACCTCAAACTCAAAAGTAGCCCAGTCAGTACCACCATTTGTATGCATCAGCTGTTTTGCTGCATTTAGAGGAGACGTATTTGACATGTAATAGGTACTTTTCACCTATCACTCAATGTCCTAAAAGTAAGACTGTGGGGATGGCTTTTAATGTGGAAAAAACCAAGATAATACCCAAGTAATAAAAATAGGCTCAGTGCTTGTCAAATTGCTGGACAATGAAATGTCATGCTTGCCCTTGGCTGTGTCACATATAAGATGAATTTAATTTGGGAACAGAAGGAGTTCCTAGTGAAAAGCCAAAGAACACAGGATGTATTCGCCTAAAAGGTCACTCCAGAGCTTGGGAAGCTGTTCTGAGAGCTGCAGGGAAGGAGCCAGACAAAGCAACTGCCCGAGGCCTTTGCATCTTGCTGCTTCTCTTGGGCATCTTCAATGAGCAAAGAAAGCTAACTCAAGGGCCTCTTCATCCCTCACCATGCTGTGGGCAGGGACTGAGGGATGGTAAAACCCAGGTGGCATCTGAGAGGCAGTGAGTGGGTATCGTAGTTCACAGCGAAAGCACAAAGTATCCCATGGAAGCCACTCCAGCCTTGTCCTCAAAATGCCCCTGGCAGCCTGTGCCGAAGAACTACTTTGCTGTTGTGTTTCATTACAGCAGGACTGTATTCCAGATTTACCAGTACTTAGGCTTGAACTCAAGGCCTGGGCACTGTCTCTGAGCTCCTTTTGTTAAAGGCTAGTGCTCTACCATTTGAGCCACAGCTCCACTTCTGGTTTTTGGTTGGTTAATTGGAGATGAGAGTTTCACAGATTTTCCTGCTCCTGCTGGCTTCGAACAGTGATTCTCAGATAGCCTCCTGAGTAGGTAGGATTACAGGTGTGAGACACCAGCACCCAACCTTACTGGTGATTGCTGTTTACCTAAGCTCAGTTCTCCAGCCACGAACAGGTCTGAGAGGTGTCCAGCACTCAAGACACTCTCATACTGATTGCCCCCTGCATGACAGGCAGTGATAAAAGGCACACAGGACCTTTATCACCTTCATCACAGAAGACAGTCTTGCTTTGTCTTCTTTTTCTCTTTTTCTTTCTTTCAGTGACACTAGGGTTTGAGGAGCTGGCTTGAACAGAGTCTCCACTTCTCAAACACCACATGGCCAGTATTGACAGCAACTTACTGACTGTGAGCAAGCACAGCTCCCCATGTGGGAAAAGTATAGACACTTTCTGTTTCTAGTAATAGCAAATGTCTGGAAGAAATATCCTCTCTCACTAGGGATCTAATTAGGTGACAATTCCCTCAAGTTTCACAAAATCATGTGTCAGCATGACATTGGTTATGAAACAAAGCTCAACTTCCTTTAAAGGAGTCTTCTAAAACCAGGTTGAAGCTGGGCATTAGTGGTTCATGCCTAGGATCTAGCTACTCAGGAGGCTGAGATATGAGAATTACAGCTCGAAGCCAGTCCAGCCAGGGAAAGTCAGAAAGACTCTTATTTCCAATTAACCACAAAAAGCTGGAAGTGGAACTGTGGCCTAAGTGGTAGTATGCTAGCTTTGTGCAAAAGAGCTCAGGAATATCACTCAGGGCTGGAGTTCAAGCCCCCTTACTGGTATACACACACAACGTTAAAAGTCATTTTATTTCAATCAAAATGCAATGTACTTATAAACTGATTTGTTGAATAGTACTCCCTCTGTACAACTACTTAAAGAAAAATAAATTTTCAAATCATTTTTCATTTCTGTTTTATTAAAGTATGCACTTTGAAATTTTAGTTTCAAAATTAGTGGCTCACTCCTGTTACCCTAGCCACTGACGAGGCTGAGATCTAAGGATCAAGGTTTGAATGTAGCCTGGGCAGAAAAGTCTGTGAGGCTCACCTCCAATTAACCATCAAAAATCCAGAAATGGGAGTGTGCCTGAAGATCCTCAGATCTCTGCCTCCTGATTTGCTAGGATGACAGGTGAGTGTCACTAGCACCTACCTTCATTTCCTGATTTCCTTATATTTATTATTCCTTCATTGTCATTCTGTCCACTGTTAAAATCAATTTATCAAAGAAGAAGGTTCAAGACTCTCAATCTCTGTGTTTTTGCTTCTTGCTCACACAAATCTGAATCTATACATTTGGAAAGAAAACACATTCCAGACTTAATAGTTGTGAAGAGGGACAAATGAAGACACAAGACCAAAATGTGGTGGATGATAAAGACAAGTTTGGCTAAGGCAGTGACACTGGTGTAGAGGGCTGTCCCAAATTCAGAGGAAGACAGAGAAAGGTACAGGCATCTGTGAGCTCTCACAGAACTTTTTTCTTTTTTCTTTTTTTGGTCAGTCATGGGACTTGAACTCTGGGCCTGGACGCTATCCCTCAGCTCTTCAGCTCAAGGCTAGCTCTCTATCACTTGAGCCACAGCACCACTTCCGGTTTTCTAGTGGTTTATTGGAAATAAGAGTCTCATAGACGTTCCTACCTGGACTGGCTTTGAACTATCTATGATCCTCAGATCTCAGCCTCCTGAGTAACTAGGATTACAGGCGTGAGCCACCAGAGCCCAGCTTCTCACAGAACTTTTAAAACAGGGAAATTCCCAGTTGAGCATAATGGCACAGGCCTGGAATACCAGCACTCAGGAGGCAGAGGCAAAAGGGTCATAGACTAAAGGCCAGCCTGGGCTACATAATGAGATTCTGACTGAAACAAATCAAGGTCTATGAATATCATTCAGTGGTAGACTGATTGTGTAAGCATGTGCAGGCAAGGTCCTGGATTCAATCCCCAGCAATGTGAAAGCAAGACAGGGAATTTCTGAAGTGAGATGGTTCAATGACTAATTTTCACTGTGCTAGGTGCTGGGGCCAACCGAGACCCTGCCTTCAAGGAGCTGACAGATTCAGTTCAGCATGACTCACAGAAGCAGGTGGGCAAGGTCTCAGGGAGAAGACAGGAAGACTCCACCCTCAATGTTGGGATGAAGGAAGGCTTCAGGAGGCAATGACTGCTAAGCTTGTGCTAAGAAACACTAGAAACTAGCTTCCAAAGGAAGAAGAGGAGGAAGATGAACCTGTCCATCACAGCAGGTTCAGACAAAAGAAATGTGGGGCTTCTGAGGAACTGAAAGAAATTCAAGACAGCAGAGATTGCAAAGGGCAGTCTGGAAGTAGAGCAGCAGAGGTGCATGTGAGCCACAGGGAAGACTTCAAGATTTCTTTTAGAGCAGAGGACTCAGTGGATGATGGTAAACAGATAAATCATATACCAGTTCATCATTTGCAAATATATCATATACCAATTTTCATATATCCATTTGAAAGAGAGTGCTGATTTCTGACTGGATGAGAAAAGGAATCAGAAGATGAAACAGAAAATGATGTTAGGGCTTATTTCAGTATCCAAGGAAAAGAGAAGTCTGGAACCACAGCAATGCTTCTCTAAACAATTACCAAAACCTTTGCCAAGTGCCAATGGCTCACATCTGAATCCTAGCTACTCAGGAGGCTGAAATCTGAGGCTCAAACAAGAATATATTTGGGCAAGTGACACATTGCTGAAAATCCTAAAACTAAAACTCCAACTAGCTATGTGGTTCAAGTGGTAACAGTACTTGCCTGGCAGGTTGTTACAAGATCCTGAGTTCAATACTCAATACCACAGATTTTGGTCTGGCACCGGTGATTCATGCCTATAATCTTAGCTACTTCAGAGGCTCAGATCTGGGGATCAAAGTTCAAAGCCAGCCCAGGCAGGAAAGTTTATGAGACTCTTACCTCCAATTAAGCAGGAAAAATTCATTAGTAGAGCTGTGGCTCCAGTGGTAGAGCACTACCATTTGGAAATAAATAAATAAATAAAACCTTAGGGCCAGTGCCCAGGTGAAGTTCAAGCTTCAAGATCTACACCAACAAAACTCTCCAGAGACAAAAATGTTTCTCCAATGCAAAGGATCTTTTAATTTGTGGATTTTCCCAGACCTCATCAATCCAACGCACTGGAAGAAAGGGCTCCTTCCCTACTGGAAGAGGCAGCAACAGCTTTTGTAAATAGAAATTGTACTCAAGAAGAAACATGTTTCTCTGGCCCTTGGGGAAATAAAACCAGTGTCCAAGATGAATGGTTGAGAGGGAGACTCTAGAGTGCTGAGCAGAAACTTCTACACAGAACACCAAGTAGCTTCTAAAACATAAGATTAAGTCTAGTTGCCAAAAGCTTGGTTTTCTTATCAAGAGCACACATTTATGATGCATCTTCAAAGCATGTCTGAGACATCAGTGGATCTCTGGAATGCTAAGCGATCATTTATTTGGATATTGTTGGTGTGTCACTGACAAGAGTATTAAATGAACAGCACTTTTGAGAAACCTACAAACTGCTTTCCAGAGTGGTTGAACAAGTTTACATTCGCACCAACAGTGTAGTAGCATTCCTTCTGACCACATCCCCACCACCATTCTTATTGTTCCTTTCCTTGGTAACAGCCATTCTGACTGGGTTGAGGTAGAATCTCAACGTTGTTTTGATTGGCATTTTTTTTATGGCCAGAGATGTTGAACATTTACTCATGTGACTATTGGCCATTGGCCATTCTTCCATCCTCTAAAAAGTCTCTTTAAATCTTTTTTTTTTCTTTTTTTGCTGGTACTGGGGCTTTATCTCAGGGCCTGGGCACTGTCCCTGAGCCTCTTTGTGCTCAAGGCTAGCACTCTATCATTTGAGCCACAGTGCCACCTCCAGTTTTCTCAGTGGTTTATTGGAGATTAGAGTCTCACAGACTTTCCTGCCTGGGCTGGCTTTGAACCATGATCCTCAGATCTCAACCTCCTGAGCAGCTAGAGTGACAGGTGTGAGCCACCAGCATCCAATCCCTCCACACACTTTTATGGTGAATGGTTAGCTAGAGGGATTGATCAGGAAAGGCAAATAACCAATATTTGTTCAAGTCAGAATTGTGGGCGTGTTCTTGGGGCGCGCAGCAGGGGAAGCGCAGCTGCATACACCCAGTGGAGCTCGCTGCGCTGGAGCCCCGCCTTCTAATTGTTCCCTTGCCGAAACAAAAGTTCCTGCAAAGACACCGCCCCCCACCCCCCCAAGGTGCGGACTGCCTACTGGCAGAAAGTTAGACCTGGCCGAATATGATTTGTTCAGTTACATCGGCCAAAGTCCGATTGGGCTAAAGCACGTGTATAAGTTGCCTAACATTGTACAATAAGCTAGATCTGCACCCCTGAGTCTGGTCCCCAGGTCTCTTTCGTGGGTTCTATCTCCTCTTCACCCCCCACCCCGCCCTCCCAAGCCGCTGGACGGCGACACAGAATAAAACAAATCTTCTTAGCTAAGCTTTTAAATCTGTTACTTCTGGACTTTGTAAGCATTTAATTCCTGTGTAAATTGTTCAAATACCCTTTCATTCATCACTCCTGAAGCTTGTAAATATTGAAAGGACAATATTTTCCATCCTAGTTTTCACAAACAACTTTCTAATTTGGGGGTACAGCATATTTTGTTTTTATGGTTCTGCCACAGGCAAAAAAAAAAAGCCATAAAATATAGGCTTCACTTTTTTATTACATGCAGCTAAAAGATAGTTTTTTCTATAGAGTATTAAATCCTACCTTTTTTGCATATTAGTGAGTTTATAATCTGCTGAGAGTCAGTATAAATAACATTAAAATATGAGATGTAATTTTATTACCTTATTATTTCAAAAACTTACATTAGAAATGTTGCTAGTTTGAAGGAAATGAGAGCCATTTCAAATATTTCCATTACTTGATCCCAAATTGGATCCTGTGCTGGAAAGGAAAGAAAACACTACAAAGAAAAAACAGGCCGGGCACCACGGTTCACACCTGTAATCCTACTCAGGATATTGAGATCTGAGGATCACAGTTCAAAGCCAGCCCCATTAGGAAAGTCCCAGAGACTCTTATCTCCAATTAATCACCAGAAAACTGGAAGTGGTGCTGTTGCTCAAAGTGGTAGAGCACTTGCCTTGAGCAAAAAAGCTCAAGGACAGTGCACAGGCCAAGTTCAAGCCCCACAACCAAAAAAAAAAAAAGAAGGAAGATAGGAAGGAAGGAAGGAAGGAAGGAAGGAAGGAAGGAAGGAAGGAAGGAAGGAAGGAAGGAGAGAGAGAGAGAGAACAGACCTGAATCAATGGAGAGAGGGGGACTGCAGATGGCATCTGAGTATATGTGTGTGTGTGTGTATATACAAGCTTATAGGACAGCAAATGATAAAGAAAAAATGTGTAGCAAAAAGTGATCTGAAGAAAGGCTTTCATTTTGCCTTTTGCAAACTTTTTGGCAAATTAAGGGTTATTTCCTATTGGAGAATTCAAAATTACATGTTACTAAAATTCTTCTAGAATGCTGTGTGCGTGCATGTGCATGTGCATGTGCGTGTGTGTGTGTGTGTGTGTGTGTGTGTGTGTGTGTGTGTGTGTGCCAGTACTGGGGCTTTGAACTCAAGGCCTGGGTACTTTCCCTTAGCTTTTTTTGCCCAAGAGTAGTGCTCTACCACTTGAGCACAGCTCCACTTTTGACTTTTTGCTGGTTAACTGGAGGTAAGAGTCTCACAGACTTTCCTGCCTGAGCTAGCTTCAAATGGTGATCCTCAGAATTCAGCCTCCTGAGTAGCTAGGATTACAGGTGTGACTACCTCCCTCCCCACTCCGGTACTGGCAGAATGCTCCCTATTGAATCTCAACCTGTCAAGATCCTATGAAGGATCAGAGGTTCATGTCACAGCTGTCTCACCAGAACTGGTCTCACCTGTCAGGTAACAACTTCATTGGGAGCCACCCCGATTTTGCATTGTGGGAGATAAAGACAGCCTATTGATTTCACAGAAACTCTTCTTTGGCTTTTAAAAAAAGAAGCACCTTTTAGGCTGATCTCCAAGATTTAAAGATTTTACTCAAAACTGAACAATTACAAATTCTCCACATGGCATGTATACATAAGCTTAAGAACTGAGCAGTCAAACAGCCATGCTGTCGCAGCTCAGAGCTATCTTTAATTTCCTTCTGTCTCTAAAACACTATCCAAATTCCATTCCCTTATTCTGTTATTCCTTACCAGTCTTACCCTGATGTACTGAGGCAGGCTTCATGCCTCCTTCTGTCCAGTCTTCCATTCCTCTCCTGAGGGGCTGAGGAGGGCCTTCTTAGACTGTCATGGGAATGATCACATCCTGACACTTTCCTTTGAGAATTCTCATCAAATTCTTCTGCCTCATTAAGTTCAAGAAATTTTAGACATTTGACCCAATCTAACACAGGTTTTTTTGCTTTGTTTTGTTTTTGTTTTTTTTTTTGGGGGGGGGGTCCAGTCATGGGGCCTGAACTTTGGGTCTGGGCCCAGCTCTTCAGCTCTTCAGCTCAAGGCTAGCGCTCTACCACTTGAGCCACAGCACCACTTCCAGCTTTTTCTTTTTTGCTTTTGTGGTGAGGAATCGAACCCAGGGCCTCATGCATGCAAGGCAAGCGCTCTACCACTGAGCCACCTTACCAGCCCCTTAACACAGGTTTTATGTAAACCAAAAAGGAGTACAAATATATGATCTTAGCATAGGAGGAAGAGATCAATAGTTCTATAAGGGATGATCTGAGCCACAAAGGTTTATGGTTTTGTCTTGTTTCGTTTTTTTACAAAGGAGTCCCATAATTCCTTTTCTTGTGTGCTGCCATTTTTTCCCTTCAACTGTTTCCCCTATTACCATAATCTGAGTGAAAAAAAAATTGTTTGTTCCCTTGCATATCTTTACCACAAATAAAAGGATTCTAAGTGTAATATTCTTGGAAGAATCACTTAAGAATTGAAAGCGCTTGCTGGGTGCCAGTGGCTCACACCTGTAATCCTAGCTACTCGAGAGGCTGAGATCTAAGGATCATGGTTCAGAGCCAGCCCAGGCAGGAAAGTCCATGAGATTCTTATCTCCAATTAACCACCAGAAAACCTAAGTGGCTCTGTGGCTCAAGTGGTAGAATGCTTGCCTTGAGCTGAAGAGCTGAGGGACAGCACCCAGGCCCAGAGTTCAAGCCCCCTGATGACAAAAAAAAGGAAAGAAAAGAAAAAAGAATTGAAAGAGCTCAAATAATTTATTGTTTTTGTTTTGTTTTTAGTCAGTCATGGGGCTTGAACTCAGGGCCTGGTCGCTGTCCCAGGCTCTTTTGCTCAAGGCTACTGCTCTAGCACTTTGAACACAGCGCCACTTCTGGTTTTCTGGTGGTTAACTGGAGATAAAGTCTCACAGACTTTCCTGCCTAGTCTGGCTTTAAACCACAATACTTTGATCTCAGCCTTCTGAGTAGCTATGATGACAAGTGAGAACCACTGGTGCCCTCCTTAAGTTTTATGATGTTAAGTACGTATGTTAACTGTAATAGAGTCTGGAAGTGAAAATTTTGGCACCAAATAAGAATAAATATTCCAAGTCTGGTATGTAAGAGCTATGTAACTAGGCAAATTATTGACTGTTGAACACCACCCTCTCTCCTGTATGTCCTAACTAAAAATAATAATAATTACAAATAGATAACATATATTGAATATTTACTCTTCTAATGTATAAGATTCTAATATTTTGTATTAGCACATTTAACCCTCAAATCACTTCAAAACAATGAGACTTGAGGTTGTCACAGCTAGTGCTTAAGCACTTCAACTATAAACATCATGTTTAAAATACCACTTAAATAAGCAATATTTGAGGCTGGGAATGTGGCTTAGTGGTAGAGTGCTTGCCTAGCATGAATGAAGCCCTGGGCTCCATTCCTTAATACCACATAAACAGAAAAAGTCAGAAGTAGCACTGTGGCTCAAGTGGTAGAGTGCTAGCCTTGAGCACAGAAAGGCTCACGGACAGTGCCCTGAGTTCAAGCTCCAGGACTGGCAAAAAGAAAGAAGGAGAGAGAGAGAGAGAGAGAGAGAGAGAGAGAGAGAGAGAGAGAGAAAGAAAGAAGAAAGAAAGAGAGAAAAAGGAAAGAAAGAGAGAGAGAGAGAGAGATAGATTTGAAATCAGGAATACAAAGCACTTGGGATCAAATATGATATAATCAAGTCTTTAGAATGGCCCAGTAAAGGTTTGGTAATATTTTTGATCGTATCAAAGAATGCTTTAGTTGGCACAAAAAGGGACTGATAAGTAACAGATTAAGGGACAGCTTAGCTTATTAAGTGTGCTGGATAGGCGGATAGGCAACTTCCTTCTTACAGTGAGCAGATTCCTTGAACATAGGCAGTGAGGGCCATTTATTTTTTGCAGCCTGAGATTCTAATGTTAAATGCCTATTTTAGAACAGATTATCTATAAATAGACATGGAGTTAAAACTTGCTCAGAATAGTCATGATATTCAGTGAAATCACATTTATTCTACCACAATCATCAAAACTCCCTAAGAAGCCAGGTGCTGGTGGCTCACGCCTGTAATCATAGCTACTCAGGAGGCTGAGATTTGAGGAACATGGTTTGAAGCCAGCCTGGGCAGGAAAGTCTGTGAGACTTATCTCCAATTAATCAGCAAAAAGCTGAAAGTGGAGCTATAGCTCACGAGGTAGAGCACCAGCCTTGAATAAAAGAGCTCAGGGACAGTGTGTCCAGGCCCTGAGCCCAAGCCCCAGGACTGGCAAAAAGAAAAAAAAAAATCTCTTAAAGCTCACCTTGGTATTAGCAACTGGCCTAGGAAAAAGGCCCTTGCCTCCTGTTACTGTCAGTATTGTAGATATAGACTTCATTATGAGCAAGATTATTTTAAGACCAATTCAAGATGCAAGGTACTCTATCTATCCTACTTTTGCCCTTATTAAATCATATGTAATTTTCAAATTGTAATGAAGTCATATGAGCACAGTAAGGCCTGGCCACTCCCTAATCAAGTCATTGCAACGAAACACTAAAATGCCTCAAAGAGCTTGACTAATTTCTATTGAGAAATGAAAGATTTTGAAACTCATTTCTAAGTAAAATGAATCATGAAAATAAAAATATTTCTTATTACAGTTTTGGTTTATAGTACTCCTTTCTGGAAATGGTTGGGGGGAGGGTTGTTTGTTTTTGTTTGTTTTGGTCCTGGGGCTTGAACTTTGGGCCTGGGCTCTGTCCCTCAGCTCTTCAGCTCAAGGCTAGCGCTCTACCACTTGAGCCACAGCACCACTTCCGGTTTTCTGAGTGGCTTATTGGAAATAAGAGTCTCACGGACTTTCCTGCCCGGGCTGGCTTTGAACCATGATCCTCAGATCTCAGCCTCCAGAATAGCTAGGATTACAGGCATGAACCACCAGTGCCCAGTGGAAATGATATTCTTATAGGTCATTCATAAAATAGTTGAAAGATTGGTCAATGATACATCAACAATGAAAAATAATGAAGTGGTGTACCCTGTTTATAGTAGAAGCATCAGCAATTTTCCAGAAATCAGAAGACAAGATCAAAGGTGCCCTTCAGAACAGTATTGTGACATGCTCAGGTAGTGACATTATATGACACGTATATGTGAATATTGTCTATTCAGATATCTAACATTGCTTAAATTCTTATTTTTCCTGCCGAATTCATGTGACAATTTCATAAACTAAACATTTCTTGTTGCTTATTTTTTTTTTGGGGGGGGGGGGGAGTTCCGGTCGTGGGGCCTGAACTCTGGGCCTGGGCGCTGTCCCTCAGCTCTTCAGCTCAAGGCTAGTGCTCTACCACTTTGAGCCACAGCGCCACTTCCGGCTTTTTTCTTTTTGCTTATGTGGTGCTAAGGAATCGAACCCAGGGCCTCATGCATGCAAAGCAAGCACTCTACCACTGAGCCACCTTCCCAGGCAAAAGTGGAGATTTGAGAGACCCTAGTCTTAGAAATTTCCCAGCAAACACAAGTGGAGCCATCCTCACTGAGTCTAGCCTAATTTACAGATTCATAAGCAAGATAGATGTTGTCTTTGTAAGCCATCACATGGTTTGCTAGTCAGCAACAGGCAGCCAAGGCACCCTGTTTTTGAAAGGTATAACCATGAAGAACAAACTAATTTTTATTTACTTCTACTACATGGACTTTTAATCAACTCCCACATTTTTTCCAACTTTCATTGAACAAAAAACAACGTAAGCCAATGTAAACCTTTAGATCAGTGTCACTGAATTTAACAAAGAAAGCCCTCAGGTAAAAGCTGGCACGTGAGAACATTCACATATTGTACTTCTGACAGGAAAGAGTGTTCCAGAAACACCTGAGATTTGTACGATATGGTCACTGAGTTAGACTAAAGCACGAGCCTAATTGAAGCAGACACTGCCTGCACAGCCTTGCTTCCTCCTGCCCATGGCAGCCCTGCTGCCCCAAAGCACCTGCTGGAAAACTCAATGACACTAATGCAATTTGGAATATTCAAGTTGTCTTCTCAGATGAATTGTGGTAGAGGGAGAAATAGCAGAAGAAAGGCTGAGCACAAAAGGGGATGTATGATGAATGGTCAAGTTTTAAATGCTAGTATGAGATCTGGTTTAAGCTTACGAGCTTTCATGGTACTTGTTATGGAGGGAATGCTTGTAAATCACCAGGTTTCACATTGTAAAATCCAAATGCATTGATTGCCAATGTGATGGAATTAAGAGAAGAAGCCTTTTTTTTTTTTTGATGGTGGTCATGGGGCTTGAACTCTGGGCTGGGCGCTGTCCCTCAGCTCGTCAGCTCAAGGCAAGCACTCTACCACTTGAGCCACAGCACCACTTCCAGTTTTCAGGTGGTTAATTGGAGGTAAGAGTCTCACAGACTTTCCTGCCTGGGCTGGCTTTGAACTTGATCCTCAGATCTCAGCCTCCTGAGTAGCTAGGATTACAGGCGTGAGTCACCGGTGACAGGCCAGAAGCCTTTGAGAGGTCACAAAAGTGAGGCCTATGAATGGGATTGGGGCCCTTACAATGGAAGCTCAGACAGCTCTTCTATTACTATGAGAGTGCCCAAAGGGAAGCTGCATCCAGGTCTGCAACCTGGACTGGGGCGCCACCTGACCAATGCTGACTCCCCAGTCTCAGATTTGCAGCCTTGATAACTCTGAGGGATACTTTTCTGTTATTGTAAGCCACCAGCCTGTGGCACTTTGTTACAGCAATGCAAATGAGCTAAGTCAGAGCCTCCCAATTTCACTCTCAGTTACAGTAGGTTAGGGGCATTCCAGAGAGAGCATACACAGTATTTGAAAAGAAGAAGATGGAAACACCACTGTACACTTGAGAACCATCTGAAGGCTTTTTGTTTTTTGCCTCGTTGGGCTGTACTAGGGTTTGAACTTAGGGCCTCATACTTGCAAGTCTGCTCTGACACCACTGAACCATGCTCCATTCCCGATTTTCTCTGGTTCCCAACTGGGCACTCATTTGAGCTTCAATCTGCCTCCTAGGTGTGTATGTGTGCATGCTGATCCTGGGGCTAGAACTCAGGGCCTGAATGCTGTCTCTGAGCTTTTTGTGCTCAAGGCCACTTAAGCTCTACTTCTGGCTTTTTGGTGGTTAACTGGAGATGAGAGTCTCATGGACTTTCCTGCTGAGGCTGACTTTGAACCACAATTCTCAGATTTCAATTTCTTGAGTAGCTAAAATTACTGGTGTGAGCCACAGGCATCCGGCCCTCAATCTACCTACCTTTATGCTCCCCATTTCTACTAGGATCACAGACACATACCACTACATTCATCTTCCCTTCCATGGAGATGGACTTTTGTAGACATTCCTGTCTGGCTTAGCCTAGAACCTTCTCCCAATTTTCAGCTTTTCATGTGGCTTAGGATCAGCAAGCATATGTCACGAGGTCTAGCTATGTGTTGAGAAAAGGTTCATAAACTTTTCTGCCTAGGCTTACCTCAAACTGCTGTCTTCCCATTCATTCTCAGACTCAAAAGTAGGGTTATATGCTTGAGCCAAGGTCTCCATCTTGTACTTTTTGTGTGCAAAGTGGCAAGGGAAGAATAGCTAAGAAATGACAGCATACCAAACGTCAATGGCTTGTGCCTGTAATCCTAGCTATTCTAGAGGCTAAGATTTGAGGATTGTGGCTTGAAGTCAGCCCATGAGACTATTATCTCCAATAAACCACTCAGAAAAAACCAAAAGTGGCACCGTGGCTCAAATGGTGAAATGCCAGCCTTGAGCACAAAAACTTAGGGACAGTGCCCAGACGCTGACTTTAAGCCCCAGGAAGAAGGAAGGAAAGCAAGAAGGAAGAAAAGCAGGGAGGGAGAGACGGAAGGAAGGGAGGCAGTCAGGAAGGAAAACAGGAAGGAATTAAAGCAGAGGGAAAGTGAAGGTCTTGCTGCTAAGTATCTACTAACAGAAAGGAAAGGTACAGATCAGTAGTGAGCAGGTTCAGAATCATATCATGTACACTTTTGCTCTTCTGTTCTGAGAATGTTAAGCTCATTGGAGCAGAGTTCTGAAGGTCCCCAACATACATCCTGTGAGTGGCCCCATCAGTGACAGAAGGTGGAGATTTCACAGGGTTTTCTGGAAGCTGTTGGGGCCACTACTGTGTACTTCTATAACACTGGCCTGAAAAGGCAGGGGGTGACTCTGTGGTTTTCTTACTTTTAAAGTATCAAATTAAAAAGCCCAGGTGCTGGTGGCTCACGCCTGTAATCCTAGCTACTCAGGAGGCTGAGATCTGAGCATGGCATTTCAAAGCTGCCAGCTGGGGCAGGAAAGTCTGTGAGACTTATCTCTAATAATAAACCACTCAGAAAAAGCCAGAAGTGGCATTGTGACTCATGTGGTCGAACACTAGCCTTGAGCAAAAGAAGCTCACGGACAGCCCCCAAAATATTTGATCTCTGTAAGAATAATTTGGAAATGAATATGCAAAATACTTCCTTAAGGTGAAATTGTACTTTTCAGAGCACTATTTTCCCTACCTCCTACCCAATTAGTCAAATTGGACTTGAAATACTGAAGATGACATTTCTTTCAAATCACATGTGCATCAGCCAAGCAGAAAGTTATAAAATGAGGCCAAGCTCTATCACTGAGCTGTGTCTGCATTTCCAAGGACAAGAAAGACTGGGAGCGGAGCCCAGTTTTGAAAGTGGGAATCCAAAATTGACTAAACATTTTTATAGTTTATTTTGACAAAACTGTCTAAAAAAATTAGAGTTATTTTAGCCAATTAAATTTAGATGAAATTCAAACACAATATGAGAGCCCAGAAAAGAGACATTGTGGCATTTTCCAGAATAAACATAGTGCTTTTTTTTTCTGAGAAAAAAAAAAAGTCCAATGAAAACAGGCTTATTCCTAATTATAGTAGTAAGGGAAGAGATTGGGAATTAGACATAGCTAATTATCTAGGCAAGTGAATTAATCCAGGGTAAAAGAGGCGGAGCTTAACTGTCAGCAGCCTTCCAGATGGATAAATTGGATCCTGACAGAGTCTAGGCCCTAATTTAGGACTGAAAGCTAACTGTTGTTCTGTGTAGAACTGCCTACCGTCAACTATGAGGCTGAAGGTTTGAGCCTTTGGCTCCAGTAATCTATGACTGTGTCCATTAGAAGACGGTCATGCTAGTGCTCACGTCTGTCATCCTAGCTACTCAGGAGTTGAGATCTGAGGATTGTGGTTTGAAGCCAGACGGGGGGAAAAAAGTCCATGAGACTCTTATCTCCAGTTAAACAGTAAAAAGCCGGAAGTGAAGCTGTGGCTCAAGTGCTGGAGCACCCGTGTTGGGGGAAAAAGCTAAGGGACAGCGCCTAGTCCATGGGGTCAAACTCAGAGCTGGCGCATGCGCAGACACGGGACAGCGGCGGGCCTCCCGAGCTGCCCTCGCCCGGCCTGGCAGCGTCCTCAGGTATGGACCTGAGGTGACAGTGCCAGCCCGGAGCGTGGCTCAGACACCGTGTCACAACGACGCCTCTGTGGAGCAGAGAAGGCCCCACCTCTCCCCAGCCCCCTGGACTGCCCCGGAAACCGGCCTCACCCCAAGCGCAGGAAGAGGACGCACCGACGCCTGTTCTCCGCACGCTCCGGCCCTCCCCGGCGCGCGTGCGCCACATGACGCAGGCTCACGTGATGCTTCCACGCATGCGCCACACACAGGCCGACACAGCCACACTCACAGGCGCAGAGGCAAGCAAGCAGATGGATCCAGGTATTCCGAGCTAGGAGTCGTGGTCTCACAGGTACAAGGACACACACTCACACTCATAATCCTATACACACAAACAGCATGGACCTAGAAATGAAACAGCAGTCACATCTGAATGTGTGAAGACCAATGCTGATACAGGCACCTGTCCGTACATGTGGACACACTGATGCACAGATCCACAGATCCTTACGTGTGTATACATGTGTCTACCTATATGTACACTGATGCCCCTACCCCTGTATGGATAAGACAGGCAGTCAGAGCCTTTCTCTCTCTCTCTCTCACACACACACACACACACACACACTACCACATGTACACAAACACCTCCACAAAGACAACCACACAAACCCACATGCACATGCATACTCACACACCCTCCAGACATGCAACAGAAGGAGGAGTGTGCAGAGGCAGCCTACCCCTGACAGTGCATATGCCACCACTTCAGACAGAAGACAGGCCTGCTCAGTACTAATAACTATCTGTTCTAACATGGTTTCTACTGACTCTTTAGGGAATCCTAACATGTTTGGAGCAAGTAAGTGCTTCCCGTTCTATGCAGAGCAACAGTTAGCTCTCAGTCCTGAATTAAATCCTAGACTCTTAACTGTCAGGATCCAATTTATCAATCTGGAAGACTGCTGACAGTTAAGCCCCACCTCCTTCACCCTGAATTAAGTCACTTGCCAAGCTGTTAGCTGCGGGGTTGAGTCTCTGTTTCCTTAGTCTCCCTGCTCCCCTGCTGGGGAGGCAAAATTTGTAATCTTGCCCCCCAAAACAGGCATGAGACCAGACCTCAGCACAGTCAGGGCTCAGGGAGTCCTGTGGAGTCCTCTTCCTGTGGCAGCTCAGCTGCTGCTCCTTCCTCCTTGCCTTCACTTGCAATCCAAGAGTGCCACATTTGAATATGCAGGGCTGAAAGTCAGCCACAGAATATCAGTGTGCTGGGTTTTTGTATTGTAGTGGGCTCTTTGGAGATTTTGAGCATTTCAGATCATCCTTGAAGACCCAGTGTCCCTTGCCCAAGGACCCTAGCTTGACAATTCCACACACCTCTCTTCACCATCTATACCTCTTAACTCACTGTTTCATCTCTGATTCTACGTCTGCTTTCCCATTATACTTGGGCTTTTTCAAGGATATGCAACTGTGCAAATTGATCATCTCAGGAAGATACAGGTACATAGTAGATGCTCAGTGGAAAGGTGATGGTAGGAAAGTCTGGCTGTGTGTATCACCAGGATTTCCTGCACTCACGTGGCTGAACTTCCCTCTATGCTGTATTCCATCTCTGATAACGCACTAGTAGCAGACTCTAACTGTGCCAACTTGATGTTCAGGTGGCAACTTTTCAGACCTTGAGCATCCAAGGTGTCTTGTAATACTGTCAGAGCTGATACTTGGTTTTTTGCGTTATGAAGAAGAAGAAGAAGAAGAAGAAGAAGAAGAAGAAGAAGAAGAAGAAGAAGAAGAAGAAGAAGAAGAAGAAGAAGAAGAAGAAGAAGAAGAAGGAGAAGAAGAAGAGAGGGAGGGGGAGGGGAGGAGGGGAAGGGGGAGGGGAGGAGGGGGAGGGGAGGGAGGGGGTGGGGAGGGGGAGGGAGACAGGGAGGGGGAGAGGGAGAGAGAGAAGGAGAAGGAGAAGAAGACGACCACGACGACCACCACCACCACCACCACCACCACCACCAGTGGTTTGCGTCTGAGACTCTTATATGGTATTCATAGTTCTTTGTAAGTACTTATTATCTTAATCACTATAATAACTTACTTGCTTGGAGGAATCAACATGTTTCAGAGATATTTCTTCTTTTTATTTTTAGGTTCCATTGCCATTGTGCCTTTTATCATGAAGCCCCAGAGCAGTATTTTGATTGGCTAACACCCTGCCTTATCCCACCCCTCAGCCCTTTCCCTTTCCAGCTATAATCCAATGAGCACATACCTGGCCCTGCCTCAAGCTAGTTCTTCCAAGAAACCCATGAGAAATACACCTAACCTGTAAGCAGCAGTGAAAACTTCTGGCACTGTGCTGTTGCATTTTGCCATCTCCTTTCAAAAACACTTACATGATCATTTCATATGATCATTTTTCACTTCACCTAATAGTTTATATTGTGATGCCATCCATTTTTTGCTCAAGACTAATGCTCTCCAACCCAAACCACAGTTTCTCTTCTGACTTTTTGGTGGCTAATTAGAGATAAGAGTCTCACAGACTTTCTGCCCAAGCCATCTTTGAACCAAAATCCTCAGATCTTGGACTTCTGAGTAGCTAGGATTACAGGCATGAACCACCAGCAACTCACTGGCTTTTAATCTTCCATTTTAAAACCCCCCTCATCCTCCCTTTCCTAGATTGGCAGATGTTTTTGAGTTCCTGTGAGCATCATTGGTGGTGGTGGTGGTCATGGGGCTTGAACTCAGGGCCTGGGTACTGTCCTTGAGCTTTTCTTCTCAAGGCTAACACCCTACCACTTTGAGCCACAGCTCTACTCCCAATTTTCTGGTGGTTAATTGAAGACAAGAGTCTCACGGACTTCCCTGCCTGAGCTGGTTTAAAACCACAATCTGTAGATCTCAGCCTCCTGAGTAGCTAGAATTTCTGGCGTGAGCCATCAGGACCTGCCTCCTGTGACCATCTTAATTGGATCCCCTACCAGAGCAACAATTCAGAAGCCTCAGAGGCACTGACAGGCTGAGTCTGGTCCGTGGGTTCAGCCATCTCCCAGCAGGAGTCGACCCCAATGCCCTTCTCTCTCCCTATGCTGCCTGCACAGTTCCAAGCCTCCTTCCAGCTTTTCTCCTTTTTCTCTACCTTAGTTTATATGAAAGCTTACAATGGAGCTAATCAGGTCAGTAGCTATGGTCCTATTTATCCTGTTACATCTCAGCGACAGCTGTTGATGAGCCTGTAGAGCCTGCAGCCCCCTTGGTAGAGTAGTAATCAGATGAGGCCTCCTCATGCCCACTCTGGAAAGTGGATTGCTAGTGTCATCATGGTGACAAGACACTCCCATGCCATGGTACCCGCATCTGTCCAACGCTAAGCCAGTTAAGATGGGCTAGCAGTACACAAAGAGTTTACAAAGGACACCTGGACCTGGCAGATGTAAAAGAATGTATTTTTAAGATTTCCACCTCCATTTTCCTCAAATTGCTTGAAATTTGTACATTTGATTGTGTCAGCCTGGTTCTTTTTCTCTTCCACAGTTACGTTTCTCTCAGTTTACAAAAATGAGGCATCCCTCTTCCCCAGAGTTGCTTTGTGCCACAAGGGCAGAAATTGCTCATGCACTAAACTAACACACAAGTGGTATAGCTCTCTTTCTTCATCAAAACCCCAGAGCCTCAGCATGGAGCTGTGTGTTTCCTATACTGCCCTCTTACGTCTGCAAAGGGTAATGCACAACATTCAATGCTGAGTGTGTGTGTGTGCACCAGTGTACAGGTGCATAAGCTGGTACTAGCGCTTGACCTCAGGGTCTGAGTGCTGTCCCTAAGCTTTTTCACTCAGGACTGGCACACTATCACCTGAGCTGCACCTCCACTTCTAGCATTTTGTTGGCTAATTGAAGATAAAGTCTCAAAGACTTTCCTGCCTTGGCTGGATTTGAACCCACATCCTCAGAACTCAGTGTCTTGAGTAGGATTAGAGGCATGAACCACTGGTGCCCAGATGATACAGGGTTTTTTTTTTGTCCCAGTTTGGGCCATTAATATAACTTAAAAGGGAATACCAAGAAAAAAAGATTTGAACTTTAGGCACAAAGTTGGCCTTCTTTCTAAGAGAAAGGAATCTTATTTGGCCATTTGATTTGCTAATACACAGTGACTTTAATAGTTAGGCTGGATGATATTTCTCCATAAATGGAAGATATTAATACACAACCCCCTCATATATATATGGTCAAAACCTATGCATTGGGAGATGGTTTTTCCTGAGACTAGCTCTTGTTCCTGCACAGTTTGTTGTCTTCTGAGCAAAGGACACAGGTAAACAGCAAACAGCTTTGGAAAGTAGACATAATGCATTCCTCAGTAGGAACTTATGGACACACAAAGCACAGACAGAAGCCTTTGAGAAAGATACTTTATTTTTATGTTTTGTTTTCTTTTTTGGGGTCCGGTCGTGGGACCTGAACTCTGGGCCTGGGCACTGTCCCTCAGCTCTTCAGCTCAAGGCTAGCGCTCTACCACTTGAGCCACAGCGCCACTTCCGGCTTTTTTCTTTTTGCTTATGTGGTGCTGGGGAATCGAACCCAGGGCCTCGGGCATGCAAGGCAAGCGCTCTACCACTGAGCCACCATCCCAGCCGATACTTTATTTTTAAATAGAGTTCTTCACACTTGCTCTTTGTTCATGTGAATTCCTGAGACATACTCAAGGAGGATGCAGAGTCTGTGGTCAACAATGGAACAACAACACTGGCAGGCACTGTCTGCTGCTGAGCAGTGACACTGTCAGATGTTGCCGACGACAGGCTTCAACCCTCGTGGTCTCTCCTGGCTGTGGAGCCAGAAGGACTGTGACACCAGAAGGGCCATGTAGACTCTGCCCTCTATAAACAACAACCGAAAAATTGATATTAATATTAGATAGACATGGCTTCACAGTTTTCAAATGTTTTCATGGAGTTTAATCCCCATAAGATGGCATTGTTTACAGTGGGGGAAACTAAGGCCAGAAGGTGCTACTGCATTGATTTCTGGTAAGCCAATTGTGGGAGAGCCCAGTGAGCCTGAGGTCCGTTAAGGTTGGTGGAAGCAGGGTCAGGCAGTGGAGAAGTAAGCCCTATGGCTCTGCAGGCATTCTGACATCATTGAAGACATTCTCCCCAGACTCCTGGTGATTCTCGCTTCAGTCATTCCTATGGCCCCAGCTGAGTGATGTTGGGTTGACGTGGTCGTCTATTGACCCCTAGGCTGCTGACTTCGATTGACCTCCTCAGTACCTGTGGCTGGGGCCAAGACTCAGCCCTTTGCTCACTGTGATGATTCCCAGACCCAGATTCTGACTGTTCAGGGCTGCTGCGTGGCCTGGCGGCTTGAGGATGCTGCCTTTCTCCACAAAGTCAGGGAGTGTGAAAGTGCGTGGCCTCCTTTCCCCTCAGTTCTGGCCCACAGAGGAGACTCACTGACAACCTTTGCATTCATTCTTCATTCGAACTCCCAAGTAGGTGTGTGTGTTGGGGGGAGAAGACAGGGGGAATCTCTGGTTAGTGTTCAGGCCTAACGTTGCATATCCTTGTCAGTGTGCCTTTCTCTGAGCCTTTTAGGCCATTTCCATCTGTGTTACCTGATTCTGACACTTACACCTCCCTCAGCATGAATCTTGGCTTTTTCATGCCTCTTGGAGTCTTGCTAGCAGAAAGTTCACACTATTTCCTGCGGGTTACTGAGGATTTAGATGTGGTTTCCCAACAGAATACTCTCCAGTTGACTTTTTTTTTTTTTTTTTTTTTTTTTGCCACTCTTGGGACTTGAACTCAGGGCCTGGGTGCTGTCCCTGAGCTTTTTCCTTTTTTTTTTTCTTAAAGCTAGTACTCTACCATTTGAGCCACAGCTCCACTTCTAGCTTTTCAGCAGTTCATTAAAGGTAAGTGTCTGCCCAGGATGACTTTGAACTGTGATCCTCAGATCTCAGCCTCATGACTAGCTAGGACAGACGTGACCTACAGGCACCCAGCTCAAGTGACCATTTCTAATCCAAATGTATGTCCTACACTCACAGATAACTTTTTTGGGGGGGAGGGGGGGTCCAGTCGTGGGGCCTGAACTCTGGGCCTGGGCGCTATCCCTCAGCTCTTCAGCTCAAGGCTAGCACTCTACCACTTGAGCCACAGCACCACTTCTGGCTTTTTTTCTTTTTGCTTATATGGTGCTGAGGAATTGAACCCAGGGCCTCATGCATGCAAGGCAAGCACTCTACCACTGAGCCACCTTCCCAGCCTCACAGATAACCTTTAACTGGTTATTTCTCATTCATCCTCTTTTCTCCTGATATTTCTCCTGTAATCTCTAGCATAGCAGTGATCTGGTTTCCATTATTCTGTGACTATTCTTTCCTCTCCACCCCACAGTCACCAACTAATTCAATCCCTCCCTGTATTTCACTGTATGGCAAAGACTAGCCATGCTTTTCTTAGCACTAGAAAGAAGCTCCCTGTTGCCAGCTGGGCAGATGTTTACAATGCAGCTCTAGAGCCCTGTCCTAGAACTCTACCATGCCACAACCATTCATTGTACCATGCAGATTGGAGCCTGGGATGGTTTTCCTGCACAATCCTTTTGAAAGAGTGCCTTGCCATCAGCCATCACTGCTGGTGCTCGAGAAAGGGAACTACGCTTGCTTGGGTGAGTGGGCGCTGCAGCTGCTGCACTGTGGAAGAGGCAATGGGGACATGGCAGAAGGGGGAAAGCATGGGGCTCTGCAGTACCCTCAGCATCCCTGCACTGATGACCCTTTGATCCTCTCCTGATGTCTCCAAGGGCACAGCTGCTCTTATACATTACAGCTCCTAGCTGGATGCCAGTGGCTCACACCTGTCACCCTAGCTGCTCAGGAGGCTGAGATTTGAGGATCGTCATTCAAAGCTAGCTTAAGCAGACAAACAGGAGAGACTCTTGTCTCCAATTAACCAACACAACGCTAGAAATGGAACTGCAGCTCAAGAGGGAGCACCACCTTGAGGGAAAAAACTAAGAGGGCAGCAGACAGGCCTTAAACTCAAGCCTAGTAGTGGCTCTAGAAAACAAACAAACAAATGTAGTTCCTCTGTGCCCTGGGGGAGCAAATAGAGTTTGTTCTCTTGGTAATTAACTGTTTGGTGCACAATACAAGAAGAGAGGAAGAGGGAGATTGAGATGAGATGAAGCCAGGCACCAGCGGCTCACGCCTGTAATCCTAACTGATCTGGAGGCTGAGACCTGAGGATCGAAGTGAGAAGCCAGCCCAAGCAGGAAATAGGAGAGTCTCATCTCCACCAAACTCCCTAAAAAGCTGGAAGTTCAGTAGTAGAGCACTAGCCTTGCGCAAGCTCAGGGACAATACCCATATCCTGAGTTCAAATCCCAGGACCAGCACACACACAAAGAATAAATAGAAAGAACAAATCAGAGTTGCATGCATGAAGAGCAAAGGCCTGGGCCCAGTCCCAGTGTGCTGAGGAAGGGCATCCCCCCTTCTCCCCTCCCCCCCCCACCACTTCAGACTAGCAAGGACTGCTTCCCAGGAGGTAGAGGCTGCTCCCAGGTCTGTTTCCATGACAACAGCATGAAGATTAGGTATGATCAACATCCTCAAAGATACCTGTTAGAGTAAATTAGACTTTGCCAGAAAACCATGCAGACAAAGAAAAGGTTTATTGCCTGGAGAGGGACCCACAAAATCCCTCCTCACAAGAGAGAAGCAGCTGACTATTGTATCCCGTGACCTTTTATAACCTACAAGGTTTAGGAGGCGGGGCCCCTGGTGTGGACGTGTGGATCAGGGGCTTCATCATGGCTGCTGCCCAAATAGTAGATAAGGGTTCTGCAGCTGCCCAGACCTGAAGGTCAACTTTAAGGGGCTCTTGTTGTCTTATATGGTGGTAGCTGCCCCAGAGAAGTGTCATCTCAAGGTAAAGAGGGTGGAGGCTGATTATCCACTGTTTTTACTAAATGGGCCTTCTGTTGCCTAGGAAAGGAGCATGCTAAGCTGTGGAAAGGGAGCTTATTGGGCTAAAAGACCTCTCTCGTGGCCTGCATTTCCTTCACTGCCACTGCTTGCAAGTAATTGATGACAGGGAAACCGTTGTGTTTGTACTGTGGCAGAATCACACTGTGGTCATTGATTCACTCGGGGAAGTGGCGCTGTGGCTCAAGTGGTAGAATGGTAGCCTTGAGCACAAAGAGGCTCAGAGACAGTGCCCAGGCTCTGAGTTCAAGCCCTAGGACTGGTAGACACACACACACACACACAGATTCAAACTCAGGGATTCGTGGCTCATGCCTGTAATCCTATCTACTTAAGAGACTGAGGATTAGTTCAAAACCAGGCCAGTGGGAAAAATCCAAGAGACTTTTATGGCCAATTAACCAGCAAAACGCCAGAAGTAGAGCTGTGACTCAAGTGGTAGAGCACCAGCCCTGAGCAAAAAAATTCAAGGATAGCACCTAGGCCCTGAGTTCAAGCCCCAGAACTGGCACACACACACACACAAATCCACCAGAGAAAAGTTGCTACATACACAACTCCCCTTTGCTTCTGGCTCTGGATACTATCTCCCCACAATCTACCCACCTGCTGAGTCTACATTAGGCCCCTAATCCCTTATGCCTTCTGGGATCCAGCCTAATACACAGGTACTAGCGTATCTAAATAGTTGAAGCTATGGCTTAGATCTAAAATGTTCACCCCAAAGTCTTAGGTGAGGGCTTTGAACTCAGCAGGTAGTGTCCTTTCCACTTTAGAAGTGGGGAATCTCACTGGAGGAAATGAATCCGTGGGGCAGGCCTTGCAACCACCTTCTCCCTGTCTCTACTTGTCTGTCCCTCTCCCCCTTCCTCTCTTCTTTTCTCTTTCCTCCTTCCCTTTTTCTCCCTTCCTTCCTCCATTCCTTTTTCCTCTTCTTCCTTTTCTCCCCTTCCTTACTCTTCTTTTTCCTATTTTTTTCATCTTTTTCTACTCTTCCTTTTTCTTCTTGTTCACGCTCTCTCCTCTCTCCCCATCTGTTTCTCTCCTTCCTGACCATGATAAGATGAAAACCATGTCTCGTCTCTCTGTGTCTCTCTTTCTCCTTCCTGACCACCAGAAGGTGAAGAACTTCCTTCACCATGCACCTCCCCACCTCCATATTCTGTCTTCAGTAGTCTGTGTCTTCCAGCAACACTGGAGGGCAAAGCAGCTCCAAGTGATGGCGTGTCCCCAGCTGCAACATAGATGGCCTATCTGAGCCACAGTGGCAAATGTGTAACATAACGCTCAACATCCTGTTCAAACCAAAGCTCAACCTCAGCAGCTCATTTAACTATGAGAATTTAGTGCAATCTTGATGAGAATGTTATGACTAGCCAGGCACCTGTGACTCACCCACATTTCAAACTGTAATCCTCAGATCTCAGCCTCCTGAGTATCTCGGGTTACAGGAGTGAGAAACTGGCACCCAGTTTATCATTTCTTTTTCAGTCTCCCACTTCTTTCTTCTCCCAGACAGGGAACTTCACTGTGTATGTGGCATCTTCTGTTACCTCCCATCATTAATACTGGATAAAGGGTGGGTTTTGTATGCAGGTTCTGAGTAGCTGGGATTACAGGCATGTACTGGTGCCCAGTCTGCTAATGGCTTTTTACCACCTGCCCCCTACTCCACATCTCAGCAAACATTGCATGCAGTAGATTGCAGAATCCCGGGCATCAGTCTGCATTTTATTTTACAGTACATTCATGGAAGTTCCCGCATTGCCAAGGTAACCAGATCACATTCAGATTAGCAGTGCTGACACAACCACTACACCATTGCCCTGACTTCCAGAACCACAGGGGTGACGCACAGAACCACAGCTTTCTTTTTAATACTGCCGATGACAATACAGACATCTACAATCGTGACCTGTATGATCCAGTGTGAGCCAAAATTAAATCTTGGAGGACAGAGGGGGAAAGACAAGTTCTAAAGCCCCCTAAAATTCCCCAATGCCACCTGTGTTTTGTGAAAGGGGGAGTGTTCATTTTCCATGCCTACCTAGAGAAGGAATGAAAAATGAGTCATGCTACTCTGTAAGTCATAGCTTTTCAAGCTATTTGTGTAAAAAGCAATTGAACAACCTAAAATGTTTTAAAAGGAGTTAATATGTATAAATAAGTTAATATGTATAAATAAGGAATAGCAATATACGGATCACCTGGGGGGAAAAATACTGTCACTGATGGAAAATTTAAGTGGTAGACATTTCACAAAAATGGAAAATGATGGATCACAGCTGGGAATGTCAGGTCCTGAAAGTATAAAAAACTTCATTTTGCTGAATTAAAACCTTCCGTCCACACCGTTCTCTACAAGTCATCTTACACCACTGCCCATCTGATATAGATCACCAATAAACCCAAGCCTTAAATTAGGATACTAGCCTGAAATTTAACATTGTCAAAGAACATCCAGATGTGAGAAAACACCATAAGTTAGCTTTCTTGACCATCTTGCTAAAGAAAAATGTATCAGCTGAGTGGAGCTGTGGCTCAAGTGGCTCCAGCATGAAAATTCAGGGACAGCACCCAGGCCCTGAGTTCAAGTCCCAGAACTGGCATCAGGGGGAAAAAAAGTATCAGCTGAGCTTCATAGCTCGTGCCTATAATCCCTGCTCTTAGGAAGCTGAGGCAGGTGTACTGTGAGCTTGAGGCTAGCCTAGACTGAGACCCTCCCTCTCCTAAAAAAAATAAAGATCCTAAAATGCTTTAGACTTCAGTGAAATAGCTGGAATGATGAGTTACTGAAGATGAAATCCACATCTGAAGACAGAGTGTGCTCACCTAACATCTGTCTCCTAGATGTTCAAAGTGGGTTAGTACTGTACTTTATTGTGTAAACCAAACTTGCTGTTTGTTACCACTCATGGTCACTGAGTCCCAACTGCTCAACTTTTCAGAGTAGTCTCTGGCCAAGAAACTACTGAATATTGAAGTTGCCAGGTTCTGGACTCAAGTGATACACATGGTTATTGATCCTGAAATACTCACCCCCATTCAAGTCAGAAAAACAAGATGAAAAAGGGAATAAAACACACGTGTGTGTGTGTGTGTGTGTGTGTGTGTGTCTGTGTGCGCGCGTGTGTATGTGCGTGCCAGTACTGAGGTTTGCACTCAGAACCTAGGCACTGTCCCTTAGCTTTTTCTAGCTCTACCACTTGAGCCACAGCTCTACTTCTGGCTTTCTGCTGCCTAGTGAGAGATAAGAGTCTCACGAACTTTCCTGCCAGGGTTGGCTTTCAACTTCAATCCTTCAGATTGCAGCCTTGAGTAGCTAAGATTACAGGCACAAGCCACCGGCACACAACAAAATACTTTTAAGAAAGTCACAAACAATGAAGAGCCAGAGCCAGTGCATATTTTGCAACCCTGAAGTGAGCCCCCTGCTCAAGAGTGGTCAAAGGTGGAGTTTTTTGAAATCAGATTCTCAGTGTAAGTGCTTAACAGTAAATTCACAGAGGAAAATGTACAATATATCAACATATAACCAAAGTTTACAGTATATCTAGAAATACATTTTATGCTTTTAAAAAAAAAAAGCTACAACACACTCCAGAAAATTTTTTCAGATAATTCATGTACAACAGAAGGCACTGTTCCCACGTGGGTCCGCTGATTCTGCATGGCAAAATAACCTGAGACACACAGGCCTATTCAGTCCTCTAGAGGTCGTCTTGGGGCTTTCCAGCCTCTGGATGCTTTATCTTTTCCATGTAATGATTTCTGTGTTGCCTTTAATTTCATACACGACAGTAGCTGTTGAGAAATACATACTTCAAGGTGAGAAGGGCCAAAGGGGAAAGGGAGAGTAGATATGCCGGCACTGGGACCGCAGGGGGCACTCTGCAAAGCAGCTCCCTGCCTCCCTATCCTCGACCCTCACATGTCCACAGTCCAGTGTGAGATCAAATGCAGTGGTGACATTGGGACAGCTCTGATCCCGCCTTCAGTCACTGCTGGGCACTGTTCCAAAGTTAAAGGCCGAGAGGACACCTTTGTTTTCAAATGTGAAGCCTCCTTGCAGTTCAATCTTCTTCTTTGCCTCTAGCAATACCAAAAGAGAAGGGAGGGAAGAAACAATAGTACTTCAAGTGAGAGTCAAAAATAACTGTAACAGTTTTTTTCACAATAAAAAAAAAAAAAAAACTTAAAAAAAAATAACTGCAACAGCCGGGTGCCAATGACTCACACCTGTATTTCTAGCTACTCAGGAAGCTGAGATCTGATGAGCACAGTTCAAAGCCAGCTAGGGGAGGGGGGGAGCGGGGGAGGGGGGGGGCAGGAAAATCTGTGAGATTCTTATCTCTAATATAAACTACAGAAAACTGGAAGTGGCGCTGTGGCTCAAGTGGTAGAGCGCTCGCCTTGAGCTGAAGAGCTGAGGAACAGCACCCAGGCCCAGAGTTCAAGCCCACAACCAACCAAAAAAAAAAAACCACAACAAAAAACTGCAACAGAGCCATATGCGTGTGTGTGTGTGTGTGTGTGTGTGTGTGTGTGTGTGTGTGTGTTGCACACATGCTGGCCTGGATCATATCCCTGAACTTTTGTGCTTAAGGCTAGTGATCTCCCACTTTTGAGCTGCACCTCTATTTCTGTGTTTTTTTTTTCTCCTGCCCAGGCTGGCTTTGAACCGTGATCCTCAGATCTCAGTCTCCTGAGTAGCTAGGGTTACAGGTGTGAGCCACCAGAGCCCAGCAAGCCAGATTCTTTTTTTTTTTTGGGTCCAGTCGTGGGGCCTAAACTCTGGGCCTGGCGCTGTCCCTCAGCTCTTCGGCACAAGGCTAGCGCTCTACCACTTGAGCCACAGTCCCAGTTCTGGCTTTTTTCTTTTTGCTTATGTGGTGCTGAGGAATCGAACCCAGGGCCTCAGGCATGTAAGGCTAGCACTCTACCACTGAGCCACCTTCCCAGCCCCAGCAAGCCAGATTCTTTATGTACTTACAACTGGAACTTAAAGCATTAATTAACTACTAAACTGAATATCAACATTTTTTTTCCGTTTCCTTTTTTTTTCTGGTACTAGGACCTGAACTCAGGACCCCACTCTGACTCAGCAACTCTACCACCTGATCCAGGCCTTCAGCCCAGCCTTCTGCTGGTTAACTGGAGATGGGGGTCTCTCAGATTTTTCTGCCGGGACAATCATTGATCCTCGAGATTTCAGCCTCTTGGGTAACTAGGACTGTAGGCATGAGCCACCAGACCAACAGCCATATGTAATTACGATTACTATCATTGGAAAAACTGTTCGGAGCTGGACTCCAAGAGCTTCATGGTCTCTCCTGCTGAAAGGGCAGACAAAAACTGACACAGAATCTGACACTGTCTCCGCAGAGGAGTCCGAGTTCTCAACTCTTAACTGCCTAAATGATACTAAACAATCTGGTAATCACAGTCTTATCCACTGACAATCGAGGAATGGTTGTAATAATTTCAACTTAAGAGTCACCAACAAAGAACTTCTACTATGATTTGGATCTTAATTGTACTAAAGGCCCACATGTGACAGAACTGGTTATCAGTCCATGGCTATAATGAGAGGTAGTTGAGCTTTTAAGAGGAAGAGACAAGCTGGACACCAGATGCTCCCACCTGTAATCCTAGCTACTTAGGATGCTGAGATCTGAGGATCACAGTTCAGGGCCAGGCTAGGCAGGAAAGTTGGTGAGACCCTTACCTCCAAGTAACCACCAAAAAGCCAAAAGTAGAATTGTGGCTCAAGTGATAGAACACCATTCTTAAGCTAAAAAGCTCAGGATCCGTAGGCCCATACCCAAGCACACACTCATACCCACACCAAAAAAACAAAACAAACAAAAAAAAAACCATCTCTTCATTCAGAAGAGGCAGGAAGACTAAGAGTTCAAGGCTAGGGGTCTGGGAACATGGCTCAGTGGTAGAGCGCTTGCTTTGCTTGCTTGCCCTGGGTTCAATTCCTCAGCACCACATAAGCAAAAAAAAAGAAAAAAAAAGCCAGAAGTGACACTGTGGCTCAAGTGGTAGAGCACTAGCCTTGAGCTGAAGAGCTGAGGGACAGCACCCAGGCCCAGAGTTTAGGCCCCACGACCAGACCCAAAAAAAAAGAGTTCAAGGCTAGCCTGGTCTGACTACATATAGTGAGACCTATCTCAAATCACACCCAAACAAACAGTAACAAAAAAAGACTACCACACAACAAAGTCAACAGCCCCAGTGCTGGCCCTGGGGCTTGAACCAGGGCCCAGTGCCCCCACTTGCCAGTTTTGCTTAAAGCAGGCATTCTACCACTCAAGTCATAGCTCTATTTCCTGCTTTTTGGTGGTGAATTGAAGATAAAAATTTCATGGACTATCCTGCCTGCACTGGCTTCCAACTGTGATCCTGAGATCTCAGCCACCTGAATAGCTAGAGCCACTGGCACTCAGCCTTTCCACAGTCTGTTTTTTGTTTGTTTATGTGGTCCTGAGGAATCAAACCCAGGTCCCCATGCAGGCTAAGCAAGCACTCTACCACTAAACCACATTTATAGCCCTTCTCCCCAATTTTTAAAACTGTATTTTGGTGCCACCTAGCTCACTGAACAAGGATGAACTAGTGCTCTGACGTGCATGCAGGGCAGAGATGGCTGGCTGACCTGCCACTGTCCTCCGATGCTCTGCCAGTGTGTACACCTCCTGTAGTGTTCTCTTCTGGTCTTCGCTGAGAGGTGCCATCAGTAGTTGGTACCAAGCCACATCCCGATTCTGCACAGCTGCACCATGGCAGTGGTGGGGAAGAGGAGGAGAGAAGGAGAACAGTGATGATCATATCAGAGGAAAACTAGTGGCATGCAATTATTTCAGATGGTAAGAGACAGGGTAATAAAACCATCCTGACAAAGGATGATTGTATATGTGTATGTGCAGGTACTGGGGCTTGAACTCAGGACCCTGTGTTCTTGCTTAGCTTTTTCACTCATGTCTTCCACTTCATATCTGTCTGTTGGTGGTTAACTGGAGACAGGAGGTGAACAGAACTTTACTGCTCTGGCTGGATGTGAACCTTGATTCTCAGATCTCAGCCTTCTGGGTAGCTAGGATGACAGGCGTGAGCCACTGGTGCCTAGCTCCAAGGATGATTTACAAGTGCCCAACTATGTGGGGTATCAAGGGAAGGTTAGGACAGCACAGATCTCTAGTTTGCCTAATTCTGTCTTCTTCTGGGAGTTTTCCTAACTATTGTGTAGCCTCAAATGCAGACCTTAGCAAACCATGTCGGCACTTATTAACCTCTAACCTGGGCGCTCTCATTCCAGTCGCAGCAGCAGCACTGCTTGTGAACCCAAGAGGGTAAAATTGACCCTTAATATGATCAATCTTATAAGGACTCCAGGCATTCAGTGAGTCCACAGGGGGACCCTCTTGGGGGAGAATACAAAGCCACAATTTTTGCTTCTGTGCCTCTGATCATAGCCAATATTATTTATTGAAGTGGCAATAAGAGGTTCTTTGCCTTTGTTTGCTCATTTATCTGTCTTCGGGAGGGTAAAGGGAGGCACAGAAATGGAGGGACAAAGGGTGAACAAATGCAGCAGTGATACTCGCTGGATGCTATGTTGAAAATGAACTCTACAACTTGTGGATGAGAACAGGAAGTAAAAACTGGGAGAGAGTAAGAGAAGAGGTGACACTGTCCAAAAAGAAATGCACTCATTACCTGACTTATGTAACTGTAGCCCTCTGTACATCACCTTTATAGTAACAAAAAATTAAACGTTAAAAAAAATTTAATTGTCCTTTAGGCAGAATCCTCCCTTTCAGCACCTGGGCTTTGTTGCTTTGTTTGACCTCCAAACTTACCACAGACTCAGCACAAACGGCTACACTGAAAGTGCTCACCGCTGTCGCTCGCTCTGCATCTCCATTACGGGTTGTGCTTGTCTCCGAGGGAACCATGGCAAACCCCTTTCACACCAGAGGCCGTGCCCTGCCTCTTTCTTAATGTCCTCCACCTACACACTTCTCCCATCACATTTCATCCTCTTCTCCAGGGTCCTATTATTCCTGTTAGAAACCTCCTAGCTGGATGTAGTGACTCACACCAGGAGGCAGAGATCTGAGGATCATGGATCCAGCCAGCCAGGGCAGGAAAAGTCTGTGAGACTCTTGCCTCCAATTAACCACCAAAAACCTGGAAGTAGAGCTGTTGCTGCAGTAAATGGCAGAGTGCTAGCCTTGAGCAAAAAACCAAACAAGTGAGAGCATGAGGCCCTGAGTTCAAGCCCTAGTATCAGCACAAAGAAACAAACAAAAAAACAAAAAAGCCTAAATGTATTTTGGGCCAGATCCTAAAATAACTCCTAGCTGGAAGAAATTAAGCAAGTTTAGCGGAAAAAAAAAAATCTGAAGCCAAGAGCCACTGGCTCATGCCTATAATGCTAGCTACTCAGGAGGCTGACATCTAAGGATCATAGTTCAAAACCAGCCTGTGCAAGAAAGTCCATGAGACTCTTCTCTCCAATTAACCACCAGAAAATCAGAAGTGGAGCTGTGGCTGGAGTAGTAGAGCACTAGCCTTGAGCACAAAAGCTCAGGGATAACATGTAGGTGCCAAGTTCAAGGCCTGGCCCACACATACACACGCACATGCGCGTGCGTGCATGCGCGCGCACACAGAGTGAAAATTCACAGCATAAAAACATACTTAGCAGAGCTTGAGTGAAAAATTGATATTCATCCACACTATTGTCTAGGTCAAGCGGAGTGCTGAATCCTTCCAGGGCCGTCTCCTCCAGGATTTCCTCCTCCCAGTCCTCGTCTTCATCTTCCTCATCTGCACCTCGCCTATTCACAGACTGCATCGCCTGCACAGACACACTTTTCTCCTCCTCGTCACTGGAAATCTCCTCTGGAAATCAATCCATTCATGATTTAAAAGGAATCAAAGCACACAGTTCAAAATACAAAATAAGAAAGCAAAAGCAAGCACTATAAAATACTCTGGAAGTGGAAAAGCTACTGTATAATATCCCAAATCGCTGAGTATAGAATTTATCTTTACTGTAGTTTCCTAAAGTGACACAAAATGTCACTTCCCCACAGAAAACAATTTCCTAAAATCAGTTGTCTAGCTGAACGTTACTGAAAAATTACTAACAATACTGTCTAAGCCAGGTACTAGTGGTTCGCATCTATAATCCTAGCTATTCAGGAGGCTGAGATCTTAGGTTTGTGGTTCGAAGCCAGCCTGGGAAGGAAAATCTATAAGACTCTTATCTCCAATTAGCCATCAAAAAAAGCCAAAGTAACAATCCCACTTTTGGGCATTTACTCAAACGATCCCAAACAAGACTATATTAAAGCTACCAGCACAACTATGTTTATCGCAGCATTATTTACATATCTAAGATATAGAACTAACCCAGATGTCCCTCAGTAGATGAATGGATGAAGAAAATGTATATTTATACAATGGAATTCTATGCCTCCATCAGAAAGAATGATATAACCCCATTTGTTAGGAAATGGAAAGACTTGGAAAAAATTATATTAAGTGAAGTAAGCCAGGCCCAAAGAAACATAGGCACCATGGTTTCCCTTATTTGCAATAACTAGTGTAAGTCTAGGACAAGCAGAAAAGGTCAAAAATCTATGTACATATGACCATATAAGATGATGTTAAGTGAAATGAATCCCAAGATAGGGAAACAAGTGGGTTTTTTTCCTTCTTGCTATTGTTTGTAATGTATTTAAAATGTACTGTGATTTTTTGTGTGTGTTTTTGTTTTTTGTATGTTCTTTCCCCATGGTATAACCCCTGTTTTCACTGTATTTGATGTAGACGCCCTGCATCTTGTATATACATTTTTCTAATCTGGGGAGGGGAAGAGAAATAACAAAATGCTGAAATAAGGATACAGGATGACCCATTGTAACAATGAGATGCACCAGACACTATGTTGAAAACGACCTTTACAACTTGGGGCAGGGAGGGAGCTGGGAAGGTGGGGAGGGAAGGGATGCTAGAGGAAAACCAAAGGAGGAGGTAACAATGCTTGATAGGAAATGTACTCATTACCTTACTCATGTAACTATAACCCCTCTGTACAGTATTTTTACAATAAAAAAAAAATTTTTTTTAAAAAGCCAAAGTAGAACTCAAGTGGAAGAGGGCTAGCCTTGAGCAAAAAAGCTCGGGAACAATGCCCAGGCCCTGAGTTCAAGCCCCAGGATTGGCACACACAGACACACACAAAAAAAGGTTCTTCAAAAGTTATAAAATTATAAATACAAGATATATTTGTAGTTTAAATAATAATTTTATGATGAGATCTCAGTGTGTAACCTAGTCTAGCACTCGAAATTCTCATGCCTCAGCCTCCCAAGTGCTAGAACAAACAAAACAAAAAAATAACTTTTTAAGCCACATGTACCAACTAGTTATTTTTCTTGATATTTTTATATTTTAAAAATATTTTAAAAATATTTACTATTGGGGCTGGGAAGGTGGCTCAGTGGTAGAGCGCTTGCCTTGCATGCATGAGGCCCTGGGTTTGATTCCTCAGCACCACATAAGCAGGAAAAAATGCCAGAAGTGGCGCTGTGGCTCAAGTGGTAGAGCGCTAGCCTTGAGCTGAAGAGCTGAGGGACAGCGCCCAGGCCCAGAGTTCAGGTCCACAACTGAACCCCCCCCCCAAAAAAAATAAAAATTCAATTAAAAAAAATATTTACTATTGGCTGGGAATGTGGTTTACTGGTAGAGTACTTGCGTAGCATCCATGAAGCCCTGAATTTGATTCCTCACTACCACATACACAGAAAAGGCCAGAAGTGGCACTGTGAATCAAGTGGTAGAAGTAGAATGCTAGAAACTCAGGGGCCAGGCGCTGGTGGCTCACGCCTGTAATCCTAGCTACTCAGGAGGCTGAGATTTGAGGATCGCGGTTCAAAGCCAGCCAGGGCAGCAAAGTCTGTGAGACTCTTATCTCCAATAAACCACCAGAAAACCATAAGTGGCGCTGTGGCTCAAGCAGTAGAGTGCTCACCTTGAGCTGAAGAGCACAGGGACAGCGACCAAGCCCAGATTTCAAGCCCCATAGCCGACCAAAAAAAAAAAAAACAACTCAGGAACAGTGCCCCAGGACTGCCAAAAAAAAAAATCTTTCATGGCCTCTTGCTCTCTCCCTTTTCTTTTTTGATCAAGGCTAGCACTCTACCACTTGAGCCACAGCTCTACTTCTGGCTTTTTGGTGGTTAATTGGTGGTAAGAGTGTCTCAGACTTTCCTGCCTGGGCTGGCTTCAAACCATGATCCTCAGATCTCAACCTCCTGAACAGCTAGGGTTACAAGCACAAGCCACCAGTGGCCTGACTTATAGTATTTCTGATGGGAGAAGTGATCTCTTCATGTGGACTTGGTTGGTGGTATTGGAGATTGAATCTAGATCCTCGAGATTGCTTGGCAGGTGCTCTACTACTTAAACCATACCTCAGCATTTGGGCATTTCTGAGTAGTTCCTATTAATTGTGAAGACATATGAATTCTCAATGGGAGGTCATGTCATTTTTACAACACATGGATTGGGTATACAATCATTTCATCTCTCTCTCTTTTTTAATAAAAAGAAATTATGAGAGGCCTGCAGTTAAATAGCATTGTTTTCTTGTTTGGTTTTTTTTTTTGAGAGAGAGAGAGAGAGAGAGAGAGTGTGTGTGTGTGTGTATGTGTGTGTGTGTATGTGTGTGTGTACTGGTACTAAGACTTGAATTCAGGGCCTAGGCACTGTCCCTGCAATTCTTAGCTCAAGGCTAGCACTCTATCACTTGAGCCACAGCTCTACTTTTGGCTTTTTTAGTAATTAATTGGAGATAAAAGGGGCACAGACTTTCCTGCCTAGGCTTCAAACTGTGATCCTCAGATCTCAGCCTCCTGAATAGCTAGGATAACAATCATAAGCCACCAGCACCCATCTTGAAGAACCATTATTTTTAAATGATACAATCTCAACTACCTAAACTGTACTAAGTTCTGCTCTTAATCTAGTGGCTCCTACCTTAGTTCTGCTCTTAATCTAGTGGCTCCTACCTTAACTCTGCTAGCCCAGATAATAAAATACTAAATTGCTAACTTCATAGTCAAGACCACAGGATTCTGTTACAAATTTATTTCTCAAGGTGTAACAAGATCTACTAGACTCCATTTAAAAATTATTGAGGGTGGCTGAGAAGGTGGCTTAGTGGTAGAGTGCTTGCCTAGCATGCATGAAGCCCTGGGTTCAATTCCTCAGTACCACACACACAGAAAAAGCCAGAAGTGGCACTGTGGCTCAAGTGGTAGAGTGCTATTCTTGAGCCAAAGAATCTCAGGGACAGTGCCCAGACCCTGAGTTCAAGCCCCAGTACTGGCAAAAACATAAAATTATATATACATATATATATATTACAATTTACTTATATCAAGTACCAGTGGCACTTCATGGTTTGAAGCCAGCTAAGTCAAGAAAGTCCATGGGACTCAAATCTCCATTTAACCACCAAAAATCCCGACATTTTTGGAGCTGTGATTCAAGTGGTAGGGTGCTAGCCTGGAGCACAAACACTCAGGGATAGCACCCAGGATCTAAGTTCAAGCCCTAAGACCAGCACAAAAGAAAAAAAAAAATCTCTGATCTAAATTTATCCCACATGATCATAACAACAAAGGAAGCAAACTCAACATCCTTGTTAAATGTGTACTAGGTACACTACAAGTCAGCTGAGTGACTCCCAACGGAATAAATTCAAAGACAACAAAGCCTGGTAGAAGGCCACATGCCTGAATCACAGTACTCAGAAGGCAGAGGCAAGAGGATCTCAAGTTCCAGGACAACCTGGACTCCACTGAATGTTTAAGTACTACATAGTTAGACACAGTCTCAAAGAACTAGAAATAAAATAATGAAATAAAAGGATGAAAGGCGATAATAACATGACATGAATTCAGTCACAGCATGCATCACAAGTAGAAGGCGTTACCATTTTCTTCCAGATCATCTTTCTCTACTTTGGGGCGATCTTCATGGTTTACCAGTTGTCTAGAAGCACAGACTTGCTTTAGGCCAAGGAAGAGGAAAAGAATAGAGGGGATGATCTGCCCTGCTACAGCGTCCACAGCAGGAGGCCGGTTTTGTAACTCCAAGAGGACACTCAACCCTATTATACACATTTTCCGGTCATGGTGCCTGGAGGTTTTCAAAGGAAAAAAAAGAGACATGAGAAATGCAATAAAGGACAAAGCCCAAATGCCGAAATGTATACAAGGTTCCTGTGGGAATTACATAAAAATACTCCATGTTTTGTTACACAAAATTCTATGGATATCAAAATTTGTAAGCCAATAACTATCAGACCTAAGGGAAGCAGAGTGTCAGTGTCTCATGCCTATAATCCTAGCTACTCAGGAGGCTGAGATGTGAGGATCATAGTTCAAAGTCTGCCCAGGCAGGAAAGTCTGTGACTCTTCTCTCCAATAAACTACCCTCCAAAAGCACCAGAAGTGTATCTGTGGCTCAAGTTGTAGAGTGCTAGCCTTGGCAAAATGAAGCTTAAGGACAGTGCCCAGGCCCAGAATTCAAGTTCAAGGATTGGTGTGTGTACACACACACTCACACACACGCCTATGGGTGTCAGCAATTAATATGGTGAATCTTGCTGTAATACCAACTTACAATTGATGCAAATGCTGTACCTGAGTGTTGGTGTGATGAGTTTTATTAAAGTAAATGTAACTTTGCTTGACAAGAGAAAATTTCTATACAATAGAAAAAATATGAAGTGTCCAGACTTTTCCACCATGAGTTGTGGGTTTCCTGGTCTGTGTACTTTACACAAATCTCAGCTCCCCAAAAGGTGTTTCAAAAACTAAGTGTCACTGGGCACTGATGGCTCATACCTATAATCCTAGCTAATCAGGAGATGGTGATCTGAAAAGCACAGTTCAGTGCCAGCCCAGGCAGATAAATCTGAGAGACTCTTGATCTCCAATGAACCAGCAAAAAGCTGGAATTAAAGGTTTGACACAAATATGATAGTGCTGGCCTTGAGTGAAAAAGGGATAGTGCCTAGGCCCTGATATTAAGCCCCAGTACTGGCATGCACACACACGTGCTCTCTCTCTCTCTCTCTCTCTCTCACACACACACACACACACACACACACACACTCACACAATCTACAAGGCACATACCCAAGGAAATAGTCAGTGTCATTCATCCACTGGTTTATGAACTGTACGGTGATGGGCCCCGGGTGGGGAGGCAGCTGGATGTGCTCTAAGGTGTGCAGCAGCAGGTCAGGGTTATAGTACAGCGCAGCAATAGCCACCTGCAGACACATAGTGCGGAGCTCGCTCGTTTTCACCCCTCGAGTTAATCTCTCCAAGACAAGTTGAACAAAAAGTGGAATGCACTAGAAGACAAAGAGAAAATCAGAGGAAAGTATACTAGAAACTTCCAGAAAGGTGAATACAAGCAAAAGGTGGTATCAAAGAAGAGTCCTAATGACAATACAATGTTGGCTTCAATTGTTTCTAGTTATTTAATAGCTTTACATTCATGCCAGGTTCTAGTGGCTCACACTTGTAATCCTAGTTACTCAGGAAGCTGAGATCTGAAGATCACAGTTCAAAGCCAGCCTGGGCAAGAAAGTCTGTTGAGTTGGGTTTTTTTTGTTTGTTTGTTTTTGTTGGTCGTGGGGCTTGAACTCTGGGCCTAAGCGCTGTCCCTCAGCTCTTCAGCTCAAGGCTAGCGCTCTACCACTTGAGCTACAGCGCCACTTCTGGTTTTCTGGTGGTTTACTGAAGATAAAGAGTTTCACAGGGGCTAGGAAGGTGGCTCAGTGGTAGAGCGCTTGCCTTGCATGCATGAGGCCCTGAGTTCGATTCCTCAGCACCACATAAGCAAAAAAGAAAAAAGCCGAAAGTGGCGCTGTGGCTCAAGTGGTAGAGCACTAGCCTTGAGCTGAAGAGCTGAGGGACAGCACCCAGGCCCAGAGTTCAGGCCCCACAACCAGACCCAAAAAAAAAAAGTTTCACAGACTTTCCTGCCCGGGCTGGCTTTCACCCGCAGTCCTCAGATCTCAGCCTCCTGAGTAGCTGGAATTACAGGCATGAGCCACTGGTACCTGGCTTAGTCTGTGAGATTTTTATCTCCAAATACCACCAAAAAGCTGGAAGTAGAGCTGTGGCTCAAGTGGTAGAGTGCTAGTCATGAATGAAAAGTTCAGGACAGTGCCCAGGCTCTGAGTTCAAGTCTCAGGTTTGACAGGTGCACACACACAGCTTTGCATTCTCACAAAAACCAGAGAGATTTCAACAAGAGATGTCCTACATGTTCCTAGACTCTACTTCTTTTTTTGTACATGTGTATGTGAAGTGGCTCAAGTGATAATGCACTAGTCTTGAGTGAAAAAGCTCTGGGACAGTGCCCAGTCCCTGAGTTCAAGCCCCAGGACAAACATAAATAAATAAATAAACAAATAAGTTTTTAAAAAGCTAAGCAGGAACACAAATCCCGAGTTCAAGCCCTAGTATTGACACAAAAACAAAACAAAATAAAAACCTTGGAAAGACTTTAGAAAACAGGCTACAACATAGCTCAGCCCCAAACCCTGAATTTAAATTCCAGTACCAGTACCACTATGGATTTAGTAAGGGGATCACTCAATCTACTAGTGGCCTGGACATAACAATTATCTCTGTCCTCATGCAGGCACTGACAGAACCTTGTGCAGAGTGTGGACCCTGATTTATGACAGCAACGGCTCTGCTTCCCATTACAGCAATGATCATGCAGCCTCTGGCTCACAGAACTTCTCAGTGATTCTGAATATGATAACTACATATCATACATATCTGTATACAGAAAACACCTTATGAATGAGGGTTGGTTTTTTTTTTTTTTTTCCAAACTAAATTTTCTTCCTGACAATTAGTTTCTAGATCCTACAAAACCAGCCTGCAAGTAGGATGTAGCCCATAGGCCACAGTTTACCAACATCTGGATTATTGGGCAAGTCTGAGCCCCTAACATGGATCTGTTCGATAGTCCCATCAACTGCTACTCAAAATGCTCTACAATCCAAGCAAAGGGTAAACACCTCTACTGCCAATCAAGTTTAAACCTAACTACCTGCTTGGTTTTTGTTTAACATCAGTTTTTGCTTATGGTACTGGGACTCAAATTCAAGGCCTTGTGCTCCTGGCTTTTCCACTCAAGGCTGGTGCTCTACCACTTGAGCCAGCTCCACCTGCCATAATTTCTTTAGAACACAAAAATATAGGGGATGAGGACCCTCTGAAAATATCTAAAAAGTTCTTAGAGTCATATCAATTTTATTTGTATGGTGGCACATGCCTGTAATCCCAACACTCAGGAGGCAGAAGCAGGAAGATTACAAATATCATGCCAGCCTGGGCTACATGAGACCGTGTATGAAAAAAATGAATAAAAGATAATCCACAAATTGTGAGAAAATGTTTCCAAATTATATATGTCTGGTAAAGGACTTGAATCTACAATAAATACTGAACTCCACTAACTCAACTATGAAGAGACAAAAAAATGAAATAAAACTAAACAAGAATCCAATTAGTCATTTCTCTAGAGACAAAAAAAGATACTCAAGGGCTGGGAAGGTGGCTCAGTGGTAGAGCGCTTGCCTTGCATGTCTGAGGCCCTGGGTTCTATTCCTCAGCACCACATAAGCAAAAAAAAAAAAAAAAGCCGGAAGTGGCGTTGTGGCTCAAGTGGTAGAGCGCTAGCCTTGAGCTGAAGAGCTGAGGGACAGCGCCCAGGCCCAGAGTTCAGGCCCCACGACTGGACCCAAAAAAAAAAAAATCTCAGAATAAAATATCTAGGAATTAACCTAACCAAAGATGCAAAAGACCTATTTAATGAAAAAATCTAAAGAAAGAAAGCAAAGAAGATACCAGGAAATGGAAAGACCTTCCATGTGCATGTATAGGTAGAATCAATATTGTGAAAATGGCCACACTGCCAAAAACGATATACAAATTCAACACAATCCCCATCAAAATCCCAATGATGTTCTTTATGAAATAGAGAAAACAATCCAAAAATTCATATGGAACAACAAAAGGACTAGAATAGCCAAAGCAATTCTAGGCAAAAGAAGTAATGCACAATACCATATTTTAAGCTCTACTATACAGCCATAATAACAACTTGGGATTGGCACAAAAATAGACCCAAAGACCAATGGAATACATTAGAAGATCCAGAAATAATATAGCCAGCTGATATTTGACAAAGGAGCCAAAGACATACACTGGAAGAAACATAGCCTCTTCAACTATTGGTGCTGGGAAAACTGGGCAGCCACATGCAGAAAACTAAAAGTAGACCCTAGCCTATCAGCATGCACCAACATCAACTCAAAATGGATTAAAGATCTTAACATCAAACCTGAAACTCTGAAACTACTGCAGGACAGAGCAGTAGAGACACTAGAACTTATAGGCATAGGCAGGAACTTCCTGAACAGAATCCCAAGGTCAAAACAAATGGGAGAGAGACTCGACAAATGGACTACCTTAAATAAAGTTTCTGCACAGCTGAAGATGTAGCTGCCAAACTAGAAAGACAACCAATCAACTGCAAAAAAATATTTACCAACAACATATCAGACAAAGGCCTAACATCCATTATATACAGGGAACTCAAGAAACTAATCCCTCCCAAATCTAACAAACCAATCTTTTTGGAAGAAAAGATAAAAACGCCAAAGAAACACATGAGGAAATGTTCATCATCCCTGGCTGTAAAGGAAATGCAAATAAAAATAAATTTGAGCTACCACCTTACCCCAGTCAGAATGGCCCACATCCTAAAGCCAGCCAACGACAAATGCTGGAGGGGATGCAGAAGAGGAACCCTGTTTCAATACTGGTGGGAATGTACACTAATACTACCACTTTGGAAAGCAGTCTGGAGATTCCTCAGAAAGCTAAATATAGACCTCCCCTATGACCCAGCCATACCACTCCTACATCTACCCTGAGCAACAGGGACCAGGAAACAAGGACACATGCACCTCCATGTTCATTGCTGCATTGTTCACAATAGTCAAGATATGGAAACAACCCAGATACCCCACTACTGGTGAATGGATCTAAAAATTGTGGTACTTATATACAATGGAATATTATGCAGCCATTAGAAAGGAGAAAACAATAGCATTTGCAAGGAAATGGATGGAACTAGAACAAATAATGTTGAGAGAGGTAAGCCAAGATCAGAGACACAAATGGCACATGATCTCCCTGATATGCAGATGTTAAATCCAAAATGAAGGAGATATGACAAAGTACACAGGACTCAAGAAATAAAGGATCTCTTTTTAATTTGTCATATCATTTCTAGATGACCCCATGTTCTTCACCTCATATATGGTATATACATGTGTATATACCATATATAGGAAAAAGGCACAGAATCAGAGGAAAACATACAGCAGAGGGGCCCATCAGCTGCACTGGACATTGATGAAAGTGAACTAGAAACTCAAGGGCAGCGATGAGAGAGAAAGGGGGAATAGCTTATACTGAGCAAAAGGAAAGAAATGTACATATCACCCAATTTGGAAAAAATAGTGTCAAGGTATGTAGAGACAGTAAGCTTTATAGACCATGACAATAACAATGCACCTCATAAAGGTTAAAATGTGTTTGGCTTTAAGTATCACTACCCCACAATACTATGAATTTTATGAAATTTATGTAATCACTTAATCTCAATACAGAAAAAATACATAAAGAAAAAGATAAAAGAAAAAATATATGGAGCAAATATTACTGAACTAATAATTAAGACAAGCACTGTACCTCATGCCTGTGATCCTAGCTACTCAGGAGGCAGAGAACTAGAGGACCTTGGCTGGAAGTTAGTCTGGACAAAAAAAGTCTTAGAGGCCCCATTTCCAAGTAAGAAGCAAAAGTGCTGACTACAGACATGATCAGCCATGAGAAAAAGACTAAGCAAGAGCATGAGAGCCTAAGTCCAAGCCCCAGTACTGGCAAAAAAGCATAGCATGCCAAATACCAGTGGCTCACGCCTATAATCCTAGCTACTCAAGAGGCTGAGATCTGAGGATCACAGTTCAAAGCCATCCTGGGCAGGAAAGTCTGTGAGACTCTTATTCCAATTAACCACCAAAGAAGCCAGAAGGGGAGCTATGGCTCAAGTGGTTGAGTGCTAGCCTTGAGCAACAAGCTCAGAAACAATTCCCAGGTTCTGAGTTCAAACCTCAGGATCAGCACAGTAAATAAAAAGCCAAGCACTGGCTTGTAATGTAATCCTAGTTTCTCAAGAGAATGAGATCTAAGGATCACTGTTTGAAACCAGCCAGAGCAGAAAAATCTGTGAGACTCCTAGCTCCAATTAAACAGCAAAAAAAAAACAGAAGTAGACCTGAGGCTCAAGCAGTAGAGTACCAACCAGCCTTGAGTAGGAAAAGCTAAGGGACAGCACACAGGCATAAGCCCAACACTGGTATTAAAAAAAAAAATTGCAAATCACTAAGCACAATTTCCACATTTGTTTCTTCATCATCCTATGAACAGCTCCTTATTTCATATTTTTCTGTGCATTTAGTTCTCAGCTAGAATGCAAATTACAAGGCCTAGACTGTATGGCTTTTTGTCATTTGAATAGAATTTGCACAAGTCAGGAAAAGAAACAACAACAAAAAACGGTGGTGGGTTATCGCCTCAGTACTCCATCCAAACATAACCAAAATGTCAATCAGGCCTGTTGATGATAAACACAGATGTTGAGTAGGTTACTTCCCTCACATGCATTACCTGATCAATTCCCCTTCCTTTGCACTGAAGAATGATGACTTCCAGAAGCTTCGCTGCATGACATTCAGCATCTTCTCCTGCATCTCCACAGAGCACCTACAATAAAAGATAACTTGGCTCAGCACCAAGAATCATTGCATAAAATTCGTCAAAGGCTCTTAAAACAAGCATCCATATAAATTCAATCACAGGACTCAGCTTCACCCTAGTACCTGCTCACCCTGAAAAAGGGAAGCAAGAATACAACCCTGCTCTTTGCTCTAGTACCTAATTACATTCCTTGTTTGTTTATTATGGTATGTCAGTCCCGGGGCTTGAACTTTGGGCCTGGGCACTGTCCCTGAGCTATTTTGGTCAAGGCGAGCACTCTACCACTAGAGGCACAGCTTCACTTCTGGCTTTATTGGAGCTTAGTTGGAGATAAAGAGTCTCATGGACTTTATTGCCTAGAATGGCTTTGAACCATGATCCTCAGATCTCAGCCTCCTGAGAGGCTAGGATTACAGGTGTGAGCCACCAGTACCTGGCTTGTCTCTCTCTTAGCTTTTTCACTGAAGGCTGGCACTCTACTACTTAAGCCAAAACTCCCCCTTCCTGCTTTGGGCTAGTTAATTGGAGATAAAAGTCTCACCAACTTCCCTGCCTGGGCTGACTTCAAACCACCATCCTCGGGTCTCAGCCTCCTAAGTAGCTAGATTACAGGAGTGAGCCACAGTGCCTGGCTTAAATTGCTAAACATTTTAAGGAACAATGCAGAACATGTGACTTTCAAAATACAACAATCTAAACTTCATTTTGGAAATGCACACTCACAAATATAGGCTGATCAATGAATAGATGAAACATTTAAGAAATACATGGGGGAAGCTGGGCGCCAGTAGCTCACGCCTGTAATCCTAGCTACTCAGGAGGCTGAGATCTGAGGATCTCAGTTCTAAGCCAGCCCGGGGAAGGAAAGACCTTGAGACTCCTATCTCCAATAAACCACTAGAAAACCAAAATGGCACTGTAGCTCCAGTGGTAGAATGCTCGCCTTGAGCTGAAGAGCTGAGGAACAGCGTCCAGGCCCAGAGTTCAAGCCCCACAACCGACAAAAAAAAAAAAAAAAGAAGAAATACATGGGAGCTAGGAAGGTGGTTTGGTGGTAGAGTGCTTGCCAAGCATGCATGAAACCCTGGGTTCGATTCCTCAGTACTACTTAAATAGCAAAAGCTGGAATTGGCACTGTGGCTCAAGTGGTAGAGTGCTAGCCTTGAGCAAAAAGAAGCTCAGAGACAGTGCCCAGGCCTTGAGTTCAAGCCCCAGGACCAGCAAAAACAAAAACCAAAAAAACACAGAAATCTTAGTAAAGCATACTGTGACAAATGGCTAGGACATGCTTACCTTCCTACACATTGTGAAAAGGACTTCTAAATGTTTTGGATTTGACAGTAAAGTATTTGTATCTATTGTCACATAATTATGCAGGAGAGGCATCATATCTGGAAAAAAAATTTAAAAACCTGTCAGACTTCACAAGAGCAGGAGAAATAAATGATTCCCACTGAACCAATAGCTCTGTAGCAGCCACAAACCTAGAATTAAAGTAACAGACCAGCCCTATTCATGAATAAAGGCCTCAGGAGTCTGAAAGATGGAAATGCTCACCACTGTGGCCCAACTTCAAAATTGTTTCTTTCATCCTCACACTACAAGCTTCTGGCTTGTCTTCTGAGAGTTCCCCTCACCCTCCCTCCCTGAGCCCCCACTAAAATGTCAACTTCAGAAGTTCTACTGCTAGGTGCTGGTGGAAAATGTCTGTAATCCTAGCTACTCAGGAGGCTGAGATCTGAGGATCCAGGTTGTAAGAGTGGGGAAAGGAAAGTCCATGAGACTTTTTTTTTTTTTTTTTGGGTCCGGTCGTGGGGCCTGAACTCTGGGCCTGGGTGCTGTCCCTCAGCTCTTCATCTCAAGGCTAGCACTCTACCACTTGAGCCACAGCGCCACTTCCGGCTTTTTTCTTATGTGGTGCTAAGGAATTGAACCCAGGGCCTCGAGCATGCAAGGCAAGTGCTCTACCTCTGAGCCACCTTCCCAGCCCCTCCATGAGACTCTTATCTCCAATTAACCAGCAAAAAGCTAGAATCAGAAGTATGGCTGAAGTGGCAGAGCACTGGTCTTGAGTAGAAAAAGCCACACAAGGGAGTGAGGAAGGCCTGAGTTCAAGTCTCAGTACTAGCACTAAAACAACAACAACAAAAAAGAACAGGCTCCTGAAGTCCTTGCTAAGATTAAAGTTTAGAACATAGCTGGTATTCAAAAAGCATTTATGGGAAAGAGCTATGGCTCAAGTGGTAGAGCGCTAGCCTTGAGCAAAAGAAGCTCAAGGACAGTGCCTAGTCCCTGAGTTCAAGCCCCAGAACCAGCACCAAAAAGAAAAAAAAAAAAAGCATGTATGAAATTTCATGGAGAGATACTCTGCTAGTAAATTAACTTCAGATACAAGAAATCCCTCTGCCTCCACTGCCTGTATCTCCAGGCCCTTTACGTGACAGGAAAGAAAGAGTCGTTTCTGATTAGTACCAGAATCACATGAGTTTTTATTTCAGGTATCAAGGGAATTCATAGCTAAACACAGAAGACCAAAAATGTTCTAGGGCCCAAGCCATACCTGTAAAGTATTCAAAGCAATCCTGCTGAAAAACTTCATATAAAATACCTAGAAGCTGCCACATATGAGGGGAGATGGTGTGGCAGGTTAAACTATATGCCAGGGAAAGAATTTCTTCATAGAATTCTAGAAGGAAGAAAATCTCTAGTTAGCACAGTAGGAAAAAGCAAAAAGGCAGAGAACAAAGCTCACAGAAGAGAGTGTTTCTGAGCAGAGTGACTACAAGCAGCCATTGCTCAATCGTTTTTTTGTTGTTGTTATTTTTGTTTTTGTCAGTTATAGAGCTTGAACTCAGGGTCTAGGTACTGTCTCTGAGCTTTTGTGCTCAAGGCTAGCACTCTACCACTTTGAGCCACACTTCCACTTCTGGTTTTCTGGTGGTTTATTGGAGATTAAGAGTCTCATGGACTTTCCTGCCAGGGCTGGCTTTTAAACTGCAATCCTCAGATCTCAGGCTCCTGAGTTGCGAGAATTTCAGGTGTGAACCACCAGTGCTCAGCTTTCCTCAGTGTTTTAAGTACAGATCCACTTCTTCCTATTGCTCACCAAGACCACCCTTTACTCTGCCACCCAAGGCAAAACTTAGCTTTTGGTTGCTAGTGGCTCACACCTTTAATCCTTAGTTATTCAGGAGGCTGAGACCTGAGGATTATGATTCAAAGATAACCTTGTAAGGAAAGTTCTTGAGACTCTTGTCTGAAATTAACCAGCAAGAAACCAGAGTGGATCTGTGGCTTAAATGGTAAGGTACCACCAGCCTTGGGCAGAAAAGCTAAGGAAGTACACAAGTACATGTACAAGGAAGTACACACATACATGTCACACACACACACACACACTGAAAAATATGTCTCTGTCCTTAAAAGGTTCCAAGGTCAAAAATCCTTAATTGGGTATAAGTTTATTTCTGAATGAAAATATAAATATTGAACATTAGACAGTATATTCCAAAATTTAAGAGAAAGCAAGTTTCTCCTCAAAATTACACATCTTGTTAAATTTTAAAAGCTAATAATGTACTTTGATTTCCTCAAATTAAAAAATAAAATCTCAGTTTACCTTTATATTCACATGTTGAACTTACCAATTACATGTTTTTGTAAAACAAGATCAATAATCCGTAGACAGATATTCTCTAATTGCTGAGTAATCTAAAAGAAATTTTAAATATTTATTTTAAAATTCATCATGATGATCCTTTTTTTGGGGGTGGGAGTTGCTTTCGTTTTTGCCCCAACTCTGGGCCTGGGCAGCCCCTGAGCTTTTTTCTGTTCAAGGATAGCACTCTATCACTGAAGCCACAGCACCACAACTGGCTTTTTCTGTGATTAAATGGAGATAAGCCTGGGCAGGAACTCCAAGAGTTTCTTATGGCCAATAAACTACTACAGCTGGCTCATACCTGTAATCCTATTAAAGAGGCTGAGATGTTAGGATCCAGGTTTGAAGCCAACTGTGGCACAAAAGTCAATAAGATTCTTGTCTCCAATTAACCAACGAAAACCTAGAAGTGGAGCTGTGGCTCAAGGTGTAGAGCACCAGCCTTGAGTGAACATTTGCTAAGGGAGAGAGTATGAAGCCCTGAATTCAAGTCCCAGTACTATCAATCAATCAACCAACCAACCCATCCACAAACAAGATCTGTTGTGTAAAAAAGATGTTCACAATATAAACAAGTCCTACGCTTATAAACATATACTCAGAGCCAGGCACTGGTGGCTGACACCTGTAATCCTATCTACTCAGGAGGCTGAGGTTTGAGGATATCGGTTCAAAGCTAGCCCAAGCAGGAAAGTCTAAGACTCTTATTCCAATTAACCACCAGAAAACCAGAAATAGACTGTGGCTCAAGTGGTAGAGTGCTTACTTTGAGCTAAAGAGCTCAGGGACAGCACCCAGGCCCAGACTCACATACACACACACACATACAACCATGCTCAGAGCCAGGCTGTAATTCTAGCTACTCAGAAGGCTGAGATCTGAGGATCACAGTTCAAACAACCTGGACAGAAAAGTCCCCATGAGACTCTTATCTCCAATTAACTACTCAAAAACTGAGGTGGCACTGTGGCTCAAGTGGTGAAGTGCTAGCTTTGATCACAAAGAGGCTGAGAGACATCACCCACATCCTGAGTTCAAGCCCTACAACCAACAACAAAATAAATAAATAAAAATAAAATTAAAACATGTTCAGGTGAGCACTAACAGCTCTTGCCTGCAATCCTAGCTACTCAAGAGGCTGAGATCTAAAAATTATGGCTCAGGGGCTGGGAAGGTGGCTCAATGGTAGAGCGCTTGCCTTGCAAGCCTGAGGCCCTGGGTTCGATTCCTCAGCACCACATAAGCAAAAAGAAAAAAGCCGGAAGTGGCGCTGTGGCTCAAGTGGTAGAGTGCTAGCCTTGAGCTGAAGAGCTGAGGGACAGTGCCCAGGCCCAGGGTTCAGGCCCCACGACTGGACCCAAAAAAAAAAAAAAAAAATTATGGCTCAAAGTCAGCCCATAAAGGAAAGTCTATGAGACTCTTGTATCCAATTAAACACCAAAAGTCCAGAAGTAGAGCTGTGGATCAAGCGGTAGAGTGACAACCTTGAACAAAAAAGCTCAGGACAACATCCAGGTCCTAAGTTCAAGCCCCAGGACCAGCACAAAATATATTTTAAAAAACAACTATGTGGGCTGGGAAGATGGCTCAGTGGTAGAGCGCTTGCTTTGCATGCCTGAGGCCCTGGGTTCGATTCCTCAGCACCACATAAGCAAAAAAGAAAAAAGCCAGAAGTGGCGCTGGGGCTCAAGTGGTAGAGCGCTAGCCTTGAGCTGAAGAGCTGAAGGACAGTGCCCAGGCCCAGAGTTCAGGCAAAAACAAAAAACAACAACTATGTTTCATCTCACACATGGTAAGAGTACAAATTCAGTGCAACTTCAGCACTTCAGTCTCACAATGGTTAAAGCTATTGCCTGGGAGAAAAGAGCAAACATCTGGATTTTTGGAGTGTAGTTGGCACATGCCATCAAGGACAAGTTAGTAAGTCTTCAAATTCTGCTTATCTGTACAAAATGACATGTAAGAGACTATTCCTACCAGGCACCAGTGGCTCACTCCTGTAATCCTAGCTACTCAGGAAGCTGAGATCTGAGGATAACGATTCAAAGCCAACCCAGGCAGGAAAGTCTGTAAGACTCTTATCTCCAATAAACCAACAGAAAGCCAGAAGTGGCGCTGTAGCTCAAGTGGTAGAGCGCTCGCCTTGAGCTGAAGAGCTGAGGGACAGCACCCAGGCCCAGAGTTCAAGCCCCACAGCAGACAAAAAAAAAAAAAGAATACTCATTGAAACAATGCTTATGATTGTTAATAACCAAAGTTCCATTTAAACAAGGAACAAGTAAACAGTACAGATTACCTAAGAATACATTACATAAATTCATATAGAATTTTAGTGAGAAGTTTGACAGGATCACCAGGATAATTTTAAAAAATCAACTAAAAACTATAACTATGCTAGCTTTTTCATAAATGAAAAATATAGCTGGGTGTCAATGACTAATCCTAGTTACTTGGGAGGCTGAAGTAAGAGGACTGTGATTTCAGAGCAGCCCAAGCAGAAAAAAATTCAAGATCCTTCTCGATCTGTAGCTGGGCACAGCAAAACAGGCCTGTCACCCCAAGCTACATGGGCAGCTGAGAATGGGAGGATTCTGATTTAGGCCAGTGTGGGCAAATGTTCATGAGTATCATCTCCACAGAGAGAAGCTGCACCTTCCTGTGATAGAGCAATGGCAAGAAGCCAAGCAAGATGAATGATGGCTCTGGTGTGTAAAAGGAGGGAAGCAACACACTATTCTAAAAGCAGGGCTGGAGGTGTGGGTTAAGTAGTAGAGTGTTCTGAGTTCAAACCCTAGCACTTACAAAAAAAAAAAAAAAAAAGACAATAGTGGTTTATGCCTGTAATCCCAGATACAGAGGAGGCCAAGATCTGAGGATCACATTTTAAAGCCAGCCTAATTAACCACTAAAAAAGTCAGAAATAGAGGTGTGGCTCAAGTGGTAGCGTGCTAGCCTTGAGCAAAGCAGCTCAGTGACAGCACCCAGGCTCTGAGTTCAAACCCAGAACTGGCATGAAAAGAAGGAAAGAAAGAGAGGGGTACAGAGAAGAAGGGAGGGAGAGAAAGAGAGAAGAAGGGAGAGAGAAAAAAAAAGACAAATATACACAGTAATTTTAATTTTTGCTTATATAGTAACAGAAAACTCTGGAAGAATAAAAAGTAACTTGAAAAGGACTTAGATATCTGGAGAGGTAAATAACAAGGTTCACTAAATATCTTATCATATTTTCAAAACTATTTAACATACGTTTTTATTAAATACTTTGTGTGTCCCAGCAGCAGAACTTGAACCCAGGGCTCTATGCTTTTGCTTAGCTTTTTTGCTCAAGGCTGGAATTCTACCACTTGAGCCACATCTCTAATTCTGGCTTTTGGCTAGTTATTAGAGATAAGAATCTCTCAGAATTGTCTGTCTAAGCTAATTTTGAATCCTCAGATCTCAGCCTTCTGAGTAGCTGGGAATACCTGAGCCACCAGTGGCTGGCTTTATTAAAATACTTTTTTTTTCCCCCATCAGTTGTGGGGCTTGAACTCTGGGCCTGGGTGCTGTCCCTGTGCTCTTCAGCTCAAGGCAAGCACTCTGCCACTTGAGCCACAGCGCCACATCCAGTTTTCTGGTGGCTTACTGGAGATAAGAATCTCATGCACTTTCCTGCCCAGGCTGGCTTTGAACCGCAATCCTCAGATCTCAGCTTCCTCAGGAGCTAGGATTACAGATGTAAGCCACTGGCATCCAACTAAAATACCTTTAAATAAGAAAAACTTACAATCCCTCATGGGTTATAGTTTTCATTTAAATATCCAGTTTCAACTTTTGAGCACAGACTAATATTCAGTTAAAACTATTTGGTATTCTATTTTCTATTACTTTTTTATTTTTAATTGGCCCATAATATATATGTGTTTGTGTCTGTGTGTGTGCATATATATATACATATACATATGTATATTTGTAGAATGCCCTTTAATAATTTGATACATTAAACTATTAAAGTTCAAAGGACTGAATATTTCCCAATTTAAAAAATTGCCAAACTGGGCACTGGTAGCTCATGCTTGTAATACTAGCTACTTAGAAGGCTGAGTCACTGTCCCTGAGCTTTTATGCTCAAAGCTAACACTCTACCACTTGAGCCATAGCTCTACTTCCAGCTTTTTGCTGGTTAACTGGAGGTTAAGTCTCACAGTCTCTCCTGCCTGGTCTGGCTTCAAACTATGATCTTTCAGATCTCTGCATCTTGAGTAAACCTAACATTTTTAAAGCCAAGAAGCAATTTTCAAAGCTAAAACCTTAAAATTCATAACTACTAGTCATCTAAATTTCAGGTAACATGCTGTAAAACTCTCACCTCTTGATGATCTTCCACAACTGTTAAAATTGTATCAATGGTATGTAAAATTCCCATAGCCATTACTGTTTTGTCCTCAACTTCTTCATATTCATCACTTTGAAGAACTTTGCCAAATATTTCAGCCTATGAAATCACATTAAAATATTCAACAATTAGTACCATAACATCCCCACAGAAAAAAGGCAGTGAGTGCCACCTATCTAAATGCTGGCAGTATTCAGTCTTTTAATTCTGCATTTGGCTGACTGAACCCTCGATTTTTTGTTTTGTTTTGGGGTTTTTTTGTCAGTCGTGGGGCTTGAACTCTGGGCTTGGGCACTGTCCCTAAGCTCTTCAGCTCAAGGCTAGTGCTCTACTACTTGAGCCACAGCGCCACTTCTGGTTTTCTGATGGTTAACTGGAAGTAAGAGTTTCACAGACTTTCCTGCCCAGGCTGGCTTTGAACCATGATCCTCAGATCTCAGTCTCCTAAGTAGCTAGGATTACAGGTATGAGCCACCAATGCCCGGCTAGCCTCTTGTTCTTTACAACAAAACATATCATATTTTTAATTTATCCAGTTTCTCTAGTCTATTCATCAAAGTGAGACATACATTAGTTATTACAACCACTACCTAATATTTAACTTTTGATTATGATTAGGCAATAAAATCAACATTTAGAAAAATTAAAATCGAGTAACACTAAAAAGAAAACTGAAACTGGGTACTGGTGGTTCATTCTTATAATCCTAGCTAATCAGGAGGGACTGGGGTTTGAAGCCAGTCAGACTAGAAAAATCTGAGATGCTGATCTCTGATTATCAACCAAAAAGACAAAAGTGGAGCTATGATTCAAGTTGGCCAGCTTTGAGTGGAAAAGCTAAGAGACAGAGTATAGGCCCCACTTCAACCCTAATATCAGCACCAAGGAGAGAAAAAAAAAAGCAATGAGAGGAAAGAAAAAAAGAAAAAAAAACTGAGACAAGAAAGACACAGAAAAACAAAACAAAAAGAACAGACATGCACTTACACCTTTAATCCTAGCTATTCAGGAGGCTGAGATCTAAGGACCTTAGTTGGAAGCTAGCATGGGCAGAAAAGTCCTTGAGACTCTTATCTCCAATTAACTACAAAAAGCTGGAAGTAGAGCTGTGGTTCAAGTAGTAGAACACTAACCTTGAACAAAAAAGCTTAGTGACAGCACCCAGGCCTTAAGTTTAGGCCCGAGAACAACACTGCGGGGGGGAGGGGGGGGGCGATGACACACAAAACTAATAGGGTAATATGAAAAAAATCCCTAAAGGAAATTCTAGATTTGAAGTCCAGAAAATGGGAATTTATGTTAAATCAAGGCATATCAGTATGAAACTTCAGAAGATTTAAAAAATTATCCTAAATGTTACTAGATGTAAGTTAAATTAACATAAAAATACCATAATCAACTGAGCAAATATTTCCAGCTACAAGTCACTAAACTCCCAAAGGTGGAATTTAATTTTCAGATTATTCTAACCAGCATGACCTTTGCCCCATCTTACCAGGTTCTGGGTCATGTCCACAGCAATGGAAGCCACTTCCTGATTGTATTCACAGATCAGCTTCTGTATCACATTAGTGACATCATCATTTTCTGTCTCTCGAACAATGTGCAACAGTTCCTGCATAATTGGCCTCACGTGGGGCTTCATATATTCCTTAGCTAATATAGTAAAATACAAAATTAGTCATGCACAGAAGGTAAAGAAACTAAATTGGTCACAAGGTCCAATGACAAGTCACTATCCATCTAAACTTCAAGATGAGTACTTGCTCTGCAACAGATAAATCACAAAGCTATACCAAATCAGGCTTATCACTACAATGATTTCCTCACAGGTAACAGAAAGATAGCAATTCTTCCCAAGAAAGGACTGACCAATCCAGTTGCAGTGGCTTACACTTGTAATCCTAGCTACTCTGGAGGCTGAGATGTGAGCATATAAGTTAGAAGCCAGCCTTTGCAGGAAACTACACGATAGCAGGAAAAGCCCAGGAGAGCAACCTTGAGCAAAAAAGCTAAGAAACAGCAACCAGGCTCTGAATTCAAGCCCCAAAACTAGCAATTAAAAGAAAAAAAAAAAAAAAAAAGACTGTCCAGCCCCATTGCCACCGACTTCAGACTCAAAGGAGAATTCCTAATTATACATATGTTCTGTCATCAGCATGACCTGAAGAACATAAACATCATCAGTAATAATGATGAGTATTTTAAAAAAAAATTATGGGCTAGAAGGTGGCTCAGTGGTAGAGCGCTTGCCTTGCATGCCTGAGGCCCTGGGTTCGATTCCCCAGTACCACATAAGCAAAAAGAAAAAAAGCTGGAAGTGGTGCTGTGGTTCAAGTGGTATAGCGCTAGCCTTGAGCTGAAGAGCTGACGGACAGCGCCCAAGCCCAGAGTTCAGGCCCCACGACGGACACCACCCCCCAAAAAAAATTATGTAGCCAGGCCCCCAATGGCTCATGCCTATAGTAGCTACTCAGAAGGCTGAAGTCTAAGTATCATGGTTCAAAGCCAACTTGGGTAGGAAAGTCAGTGGAACTCATCACCAATTAAGCAAGAAAATCCATAAGTGGAGGTGTGGCTCAAGGGGTACTTCCTTGAGCAAAAGAGCTAAGGGAGAGCTTGAGGCCCAGGAGCAGCATAAAAACAAATACATGAATACATAAATACATAAATGCATGAATACATAAATAGGAACTGCAGTAAAAGGTGCTTTGGCTTACCCTGGATCTGGTTAGAAATTAATGACTGCAGGGCCAGGGCGGCTTCCACTTTGACAGGCATCTCTTTGTCTTCAATCAGGCTCTTCTTTGCTAACTCGACTGCACTTCCTAGGTTCTGTTCATTATGAAATTTCAAAGAACTAAAAGCATGCAGCACCCAGCAGGACTGTGTTCCCAAAAGAATCAAGGAAGGTAGCATCAGTACTAATGTTACACAGGTAAGAGCTCCATAGTAACACTTTACTTTTATTTCTAGAGTTACTAAAAAGATGGAGATTTTAAGATACATAATAGAACTAAGGAAAACTTACTCGAGCTCGAAGATATCCCAGGTTAGATAACAACAAAGGAAATACGTGATTCTGAAGAAACAACTCAATTTGGTCCTTGAATAAACTTTTCTGTTAAGAAACAGAAATTAAACTTCAATGCAACACTTTCTAATAATGTATGGTTAATATGACTTGCATTTATATATTTCCCTTTTTTATACTGACATAATTTCTTTTATAAATAAGTTGCTTCCTGTCTTTCATTTCCTTTTTTAAAAAAATATACTTCCCCCAGGTGCCGATGGCTCACAACTGTAATCCTACTCAGGAAACAGATCTGAAGATCATGATTCAAAGCCAGACTGGGCAGGAACATTCAGAAGAGGTGCTATGGCTCAAGTGGTAGAGCAACTGCCTTGAGCTGAAGAGCTCAGGGATGGCGCCCAGGCCCAGAATTCAAGACCCATAACCGACAAAATAAATAAATAAATAAATTTTTAAAAATACACACTTCCAACATGGACCAGTGGCTCATGCCTATAAACCTAGCCTACTCAAGAGGCTAAGATCTGAGGATCGTGGTTCAAATCCAGTCCAGGCAGAATAGCCCCTATGAGACTTTTACATACAATTGACCACCCAAATACCAGAGGTGGAGCTGTGGCTCAAAGTGGTAGAGCACTAGTCTTGAGCAAAAGAGCTCAGGGACAGTACCCAGGCCCTGAGTTCAAGCACTACAACCGAAGGGGAGGGAATATATATATATATATTTCCATTTACCATTTGTAAAATTGTTTTGACATATTGTACTGTTGTGTTTTTTGTTTTATTTTGTTTTGTCAGTCGTGGGGCCTGAGCTCTAGGCCTGGACACTGTCCCTCAGCTCTTCAGCTCAAGGTTAGCACTCAACCACTTGAGCCACAGTGCCACTTCTGGCTTTTCCTGCTTCTGTGGTGCTGAGGAATCGAACCCAGGGCCTCATGCATGCAAGGCAAGCATTCTACCACTGAGCCACCTTCCCAGTCCCATATTGTGTGTTTTAAAAATAAGACAAATGGTACCTTAGATTAATTGAATAATGAGTGATTTTTGTTGAAATAAGAAATAATGCTAAATGGGGCACCAGTTGCTCTTGTCTGTCATTCTAGCTATCCAGGAGGTGGAGATCTGAGAATCACACTTTGATGCCAGCCAGAGCAACAAATCTGAGACTCTTATCTCAAGTAGGCAGCAAAAGACAGATAGTGGAGCTACAGCTCAAGTGGTACAGTGTCAGCCTTGAGTAACAAAGCCAATTGGTATCAAGTTCTGAGTTCAAGCCCCAGTACTGGAACAAAAACAAAGAAGTTATTTTGGATCATTTTTTATAGAGCAATAGTTTCATGATGAAAAACTAACAAAAGTAAAACTTCCTTTTTATGAAATAAGTAGGTCATCTAGAAGTAGTCACCAGTTTAAAATTATGGATAACTTCCAATATTTGCATCCTATTGAATAAAACAAATTTTGTTCGTCTTAACCTTTAATAAAATCTCAGCTAGGGAACCAATCACATGCAGGGCTCCATCTTTCTTCCTAGGGTCAAAGTTCAGGTCTGTTAGGATTTGATAACAGAATGTCATCATTTTTGGCAACACCTAAAGAAATAGAGGAATCCATTTTAGTGCTCAGGAATTTGCATTGGATTATTACAGTATTAGTATGATGCACAAATCTTCAAAAATAAAGATATTTTATGGTGTTTTTAGTCAAACAACTATATGCTCAGTAAGAAAGGTATTTATTACAGGAATATAAGCAAAGATATTTCACCCTTTTCTCTTTACTAGAACAACTAAACATCCTTAAGGGGATAGGCTATAATTAATAACAATACAATTTCCAGACACTAAGAATATGTTCATCAAACAGGCTACTTTTGTCTGGGATATAAGAGAAGCAATTACATACCTCTTTCCTCTTCCTTGCAGCAGTGTATAGCAGAGTCTGAGCCGCTGTGGTGGGAGAGGCATAATCTTCAAAAATATCTGTGATTTCAACATTAAATCACATTAGTGAACAAACTGTCACTTAGTAAATACATTTTATTACCTTTAAATAACTGTACAAAGGGGTTTGAATTCAACAAACCAGTTTTTAATATAGCACATCTCAATCAACGTCACCTCTCCCATCATTCTCATCTCTCCCAATCCCACCCCTCAAGTGACCTGCTTCCATTTTCAAATCTGTACTAACATCTACTGTTGGTTATATTCTTTTTTGTTGTTGTTACTTTTTTTTTTTTTTGGTCAGTCGTGGGACATGAACTCTGGGCCTGGGCACTGTCCCTCAACTCTTCAGCTCAAGGCTAGTGTTCTACCACTTGAGCCATAGTACCACTTCTGGCTTTTTCTGCTTCGGTGGTGCTGAGGATTTGAACTCAGAGCCTCAGGTAAGCAAGGCAAGCACTCTACCATGGAGCCACCTTCCCAGCCCTATTGTTTGTATTCTTGATGGTGGCCATTCTGCCTGGAGTTAGATAGAATCTCAGTGTTGTTTTGACTTACATTTCCTTTATAGCCAGAGATACTGAGCATTTCCTCATGTGTTTCTTAGCCATCTTTACATCTTCTGAGAAGTCTCTATTTAGCTCGTTTGCCCATTTATTAAACGGGTTATTAATTTTTTGGAGCTTTCATTTTGTTTTTTGTTGTTGGTTTTTTTTTTTTTTTTGGTCGGTCTTGGGGCTTGAACTCTGGGCCTGGGCACTGTCCCTCAGTTCTTCAGCTCAAGGAGAGCATGCTACTGCTTGAGCCACAGTACCACTTCCAGTTTTCTGGTGGCTTATTGGAGATAAAGAAGTCTCATGGACTTTCCCTGCCCAGGTTGGCTTTGAACCGCGATCCTCAGATCTCAGTCTCCTAGTAGCTAGGACTATAGGCGTGAGCCACCGGCGCCCAGCTGGAGATTTCATTTTTTGAGCTCCTTGTATATTCTGGATATTAAGCCCTTGTCAGATGTATAAGTGGCAAAATTTTCTCCCACTCTATAGGTTGTCTTTTGAGCTGAATAACTATGTCATTCTCTGTGCAGAAACTTTTTAGCATAATGCACTCCCATTTGTAATTCTTTCTCCAATTTGCTGAGCCCCTGAAACTCTACTCAGAAAGTTCCTGGCTATGCCAGTTAAGTTCTGATTTTCTCCTACTCATTCCTATAGTATAAATAGATTGCCACCTGATCAATACTTTTCTACAACACAAAATAAAACAGCTCCCCTGATACTTTGGTTACAGCAGAGAAAAAATAAGGACATTTACTTATCAGCACTGTCAGATATACCATGGTCACCGAATTCTACAGGCTGCCCTTTCATTATGAGCATAATAAAAAAAAAATTAAAAAAAAACAAATCTAGCTGTTGCTATTTCATGCCTGAAACCCTAGCTACTCAGGATACTGAGATCATTGGATTCCAGTTCAGAGCAATCCTAGGTAGAAAAGTCTGAAACTCTTATCTCCAATTAAGCAGGAAAAAGCCTGAAGTGGAGCTGAGGCTTAAGTGGTTGAGCACTAGCCTTAAGTGAAAGAGCCCAGTGAGAGTGCAAGGCCCTGAATTCAAGCCTGTGTATTAGCACCTCCCTCCACCACACACACACACACACACACACACACACACACACACAAAAGGGGAAAATTAGAAGTCTTGCACTTGAGTAATGATTTCCCAAAGAAAACTAGAGACATGAAGTAGGTTAAAAATGTTTTCTGCTTTGTTTGCTTTTCCTATACTTTGCCTTTAAGAAAGCCAATGCCAAGCTGAGTGCTGCTGGCTCATGCCTATAATTTTAACTACTCATGAGGCTGAGATCTGAGGATTGCGGTTCAAAGCCAGCTCAGTCAGGAAAGTCTTATCTCCAATTAACCACCAGAAAACCAAAGTGGTGTTGTGGCTCAAGAGGTAGAGCACTCACCTTGAGCTGAAGAGCTCAAGGACAGCATCCAAGCTCAGAGTTCAAGCCCCATGACTGACAAGGAAAAAAAAAAAATAAAAGAAAGCCAATGCCTCCTCACTTACCGAATCTACTAATAAAGCACTATAACAATATCCTAGTGACCATACCAGCTTAACACAGATACATCAGTTCCATAGAGGGTACTTTCGATGTGCTTGTATGGAAGGCTATGGCTAAGCACTACAGAATTGTGGAAGGGAGGAAGGAGGGAGGGAAGAATGCAAAATGAAGCAAATAAGATAAAGTTCCCACCTAGGTGCCAGTAGCTCACACTTTGAACATCACAGTTCAAAGCCACCTGGAGCAGGAAAGTCCATGAAATTCTTCTCTCCGATTAACCACCAAAAAGCTGGAAGTTAAGCTGTGGTTCATGTGGTAAAGCCACAGCCTTGAGTGAAAAACCTAAGGGCAACAGGTGCTAGTGGCTCATGCCTGTAATCATAGCTACTCAGGAGGCCAAAATCGAAGTCAGTCCAGGAAGGAAAGTTAGTGAGATATTTATCTCCAATTAACCACCAAAAAAGTCAAAAGTGGAGCTGTAGCTCAAGTGGTGGGGCTCTAGTCTTAAGCAAGAAAGCTCAGGGACAGCACTCAGGCCCTGAGTTCAAGTCCCAAGACTGACGCATACTCACACACGCACATGCGCACGCACATACACACACACACACACACACACACACACCAATCAAAAAAATAAAATAAAAACCCTAAGGGACAGTGCCTAGGATCCTGAGTCCAAACCACTGGACTAGCAAGAAAAAAAAAAAAAAAAAAGGTTTCTGTCCTCAGATAGTAACTATTTGCTCTGGTAAGTGCTTAAGGATTAACAGGAATGGGGTTGGGAATGGGGCTTAGTGGTAGAGTGCTTGCCTAGCACACATGAAGCCCTGGGTTCGATTCCTTAGTACCACAAAAACAGAAAAGGCAGGAAGTGGCTGTTGCTCAAATGGTAGAGTGCTAACCTTGACCAAAAGAAGCTCAGGGACAGTGCCCAGGCCCTGAGTTCAAGCCCTAGGACTGGCCAAAAGAAAAAAAAAAAAAGAAAGAAAAGAAAGATAAATAGGATGACTCCACAGCTCAAGGGCTTCTATGCAAATCAAAGCAAAAAGGATCCCCTCCTCGCCCAAAACAGCCACACACAGGATAGCCACTGGAAGATCTTATTCCTTTGTGGAAAAGGAAGCACACTAGGGGTGCTTCTAAAGTATGCAGGAATCGAAAGGATCTGTCAAACCTGGGAGCACATAAGTCTAAGACTGGGTGTCCAAATGGCTCAGGAAGAGGTGGGGCCACAGACCAGTGCCTAGGTGACAGCTGAAGCAGCAAGTGCTTACAATGGTCCCGCATGCTTGAGAGTTTGTTTGTCGTACACATTTTTTTGGCATACAAATCTGGCATACAAATGATTTTCCCCCCCAGTACTAGGGTTTGAACTCAGGGCCTTGGAGCTGTCCCTTAGCTTTTCTGGCTTTTTGGTGGTTAATTAAAGAGTCTCATGGACTTTCCTGCCTGGGCTGGCTTCAAACAGCCATAATCAGATCTCGGCCTTCTAAGTAGCAAGAATTACAGATGGAAGCCACCAGCATCTAGCTTTTTAGGAAGTTTGTAGTTTGATTATAATATTTAGGAGAACTGGGCATCAGTAGCTCATGCCTGTAATTCTAGCTACTCAGAAGGCTATGACCTGAGGGTCTTGGTTCGAAGCCATCTCAGGCAGGAAAAGTCCAGGACACTCTTATCTCCACTTAGTAACTAAAAAGCCAGAAGTGGAGCTGTGACTCAAGTGTTAGAGCTCTAGCCTTGAGCAAAAAAGAGCTCAGGGGCAATGCCTAGATTCTGAGTTCAAGCCCTAGAACCAGCACACACACACTCTCTTACACCCTCACACACACACACACACACAAATGATTATAATATTTAGGAACCATGCAGGAAAAAGTTTCACTTACCAAATTTCATCCTGATATACTCATAGGGATCTTCTTGCCACAGCTCCTCATCTTCATCCTTGTAGCACATAACAGAAAAAACCACATCTTCACAGATACTCTGAGAAATATAAACAAAATAGTGAGTGAGATTGGAGATTACAAGTAATGTACTCGTGCACAGTCTTTATGATGTTAGTTTTCCCAACATTTTTTTTTTCTTTTTGGTGCCAGTACTGGGAATTGAACTCAGGACTTCGTGCTCTCCCTTAGCTTTTCTCACTCAGGACTCTATCGTGAGGCACACCATCACTTCTGGGTTTTTGGCTGGTTAATTGGAGATAAGCATCTCTCAGGCTTGTTTCCCTGGGCTGGCTTTGAATTGCAATCCTCAGATCTCAGCCTCCTGAGTAGGCAGCTAGGGCTATAGGCGTGAGCACCAGCACTGAGCCTCAAATAAGTACACAAGTCCTTTGGATAAGCCTACATTCACTGCAGTACAACAAGGTAACAAGAGCTTCTGCAAAGGCCAAGGCACTAAAGAGTTAAATAGAAGATTGATTTTAAATAACAAGCAATTAAAAGTACAGAAAAAGGAAGTGTAAATGCTACTCTTTGAAGGACAGGGATAATACAGGTTTACTAAGAAAAAGAAACCAATATTAAATAGGCTTTGATTTATTTAAAGAAGATATGTGTTGTGTCAGAGTTATATTTACTATTTCTCATTTTGAAAGTTTTTAATATTTCCATGTTCAGCTTAAATAACAATGAACTAACAATATGAACTACTTCTATTCTTATTCCATCTTCAATAAAAACCAAAAAACAATACTCAGCAGAGAAACAGTGGTTCAGGCCTATAATTCTAGTAGTTAGGAAGCTGAGATCTGAGGATCCCAGTTCAAAGCCAAAGCCTGGGCAGTAGAGTCTGTGAGGTGTCTTATCTCCATGAAACTACTCAAAAAGCTGGAAGTGGCGTTGTGACTCAAGTGATAGAGTGCTAGCCTTGAGCCAAAAAAAACAAAAACTCAGGAGCATCCCCCAGGCCTTGAGTACAAGCCCCAGAGCCGGCATACACTCACACTCACACACACACACACAAAACCAATACCCTACTGCACAAATGTGTATTTCAGGGGAAATCCTACCTTTCTGTCCACTGCTGCAAATGGTCTACAGACCACTTACATAAAAATAGGACCATTTCATACCACTTCTTCCAAATTGATTAATTCTAGTAAGAAAAAAACCATTCTAAGGGTCAGAGTTTTCTTATCCCTACATTCCAGACATATCAAAATAAGGCCAAAATACTGAAAAGAGAAGAAATACAATCACAATTCATCCTTTTCTAGGGATATCATAAGTAAAATGAAGTCAGCATTTTATTAATTACAAGGAAATTATCATAGTTTTATCAAAATTAATAGGAAAACTGTTATTACGATGCCTACAAAAACATATCTAAAAGGTACTATAAGTGACAGGTGATAGACACCTGTAATTCTAGCCTAAGCTCTGAGGATCCCAGTTCAAAGCCAGCCTGGACAGGAAAGTTTATAAAACTTTTAATTATCCAATTGTTTATATACATATAAGAATTTATTTTTAACGTTTCACTATTTTCCATTTTCATTTTTAAATTAAATAACACACAATTCTACTTTTCAGTAAACAACTGGTATAAAAACAGAAAATTTGGAGCTGGGATGGTGGCTCAGTGGTAGAGCGCTTTCTTTGCATGCCTAAGGCCCTGGGTTCGATTCCTCAGCACCACATAAGCAAAAAGAAAAAAGCTGGAAGTGGCGCTGTGGCTCAAGTGGTAGAGCGCTAGCCTTGAGCTGAAGAGCTGAAGGACAGCACCCAGGCCCAGAGTTCAGGCCCCATGACTGGACCCAAAAAAAAAAACCCAGAAAATTTTAACTTCTGCTAAAGCACTTCATCTAAAATAAAGAGAATGTCTGCCGATACCTACCAAAGAAAATGGTCACATATCACGGTTCATTTTCTGCAAACAGTTTTAGTAGATACTTGCTGGCAATTCTCAAAATGTTTTCACACAAAATACCTTATTTGATCCTAGGTCCTAGCAACCTTTAGATAAAAAGGGTATGTGATGGGCACTGTGGCTCATACCTATAATCCTAGCTACAAAGGAGGCAGAGATCTGAGGATCACAGTTCAAAGCCAGCATGGACAGAAAAATCCAAGAGACTCATATCCTAACCAGAAAAACACTGGAATTGGAGCTGTGGCTCAAGGTCACAGAATACTAGCCTTAAGTAAAAAAAAAAAAAAAAAAAAATCAAGTCAGAGTATGAAGGCCCTGAATTCAAACCCCAGTAGTAGCACAAAACAAAAAATGGAAAAACACTATCTCTTTCCATAGAACAGAAACTGAGGGGAAAAAAAAAAATCAACAGTTCCAACTTACCAAATTATAAGGGCTCACTCTTTTCAACTGCTTAAATTTCCAAGCCCTTTATTATAAATATATGATTGCATTTATGAAAAAGTATTATTGAGCCTGATACAGGTGGCTCACACCTGTCATCCTAGCTACTCCAGGAGGCTGAGATTTGAGGATCCAGACTCAAAGCCAGCATGGGCAAGAAAGTCCATGAGAAACTAACTAATCGCCAGAGGTGGAGCTGTGGCTTCAGTGGTACAATATCAGCCTTGAGCGGAGAAAGTTCAAGGACAGTGCCCAGGCCCTGAGTTCAAGCCTCTAAACCAAAATATACACACACACAAAACTACTAATGGAAGTAAGGAGTTCTAAATATAGAACTCTATTGAGAACCTGATGATTCACTGGGCACAATTTTGGAAACTGTTCTCTGAAACAAACCTGTATGTGTGGCTTCATCTGCTTCCAGGTCACGGAGTGAAGCACCCCCTGGCTGAGATAGTTGAAGGCCTGCTGAAGAACACGAGGAGCCACATATTCTTTCTGTCTATACTGATCTAAAATTTTTAGTAGAACCTACAGAAAAATAGGAAGGTAAAATATAGAACAATGAGTTAAAAAAGAAGGGAACCTTTTAGCAATGATGTAATTACTATCCTATATACACAGAAATAAAAATTAACAGCTTCCAGGGGAAAATCACTATTTGGGAAGAAAACTCAAATAGGCAGTTTATACTGAAATACAGCATGTCTCTGTGACTTACTTCAAGCCATTTGTTTGACTAACCAATGGAACTATATAGAAGAAATTTAAGTTTTATTCTGTTACTAGCTCTTCAAAATAAATTAAGACTCTATTTTTAAAAATAACAGTCTAGGGGCTGGGAAGGTGGCTCAGTGGTAGAGTGCTTGCCTTGCAGCCATGAGGCCCTGGGTTCGATTCCTCAGCACCACATAAGCAAAAAAAGCTGGAAGTGGTGCTGTGGCTCAAGTGGTAGAGCACTAGCCTTGAGCTGAAGAGCTGAGGGGCAGTGCCCAGACCTAGAGTTCAGGCACCATGACTGGCAAAAACAACAACAACAAAAAAAAATAACAGTCTAGGGCTGGGAAGGTGGCTCAGTGGTAGAGTGCTTGCCTTGCATGTATGAGGCCCTGGGTTCGATTCTTCAGCACCACATAAGCAGAAAAATCCGGAAGTGGCACTGTGGCTCAAGTGGTAGAGGGCTAACCTTGAGCTAAAGAGCTGAGGGACAGTGCCCAGGCCCAGAGTTCAGGCCCACAACTGACAAAAACAAACAAAAAATAAAAATAAATAAAAATAACAGTCTAGAGCCAGGTACCAGTGGCTCATGCCTATAATATCCTAGCTACTCAGGAGGCTGAGATCTGAGGATCATGGTTCAAAGTTAGGCAAGAAAGTCCACAAGACTCAGACTCCATTAAACCATCAAAAATCTGGAAGTAGGGGAGCTAGGAAGGTGGCTCAGTGGTAGAGCGCTTGCCTTGCATGCCTGAGGCCCTGAGTTCGATTCCTCAACACCACATAAGCAAAAAGAAAAAAGCCAGAAGTGGCTCAAGTAGTAGAGCACTAGCCTTGAGCTGAGGGACAGTGCCCAAGCCCAGAGTTCTGGCCCCACGACCGGACCCAAAAAAAAAAATCTGGAAGTAGGGGCTGGGAGTGTGGCTTAGTGGTAGAGTCCTTGCCTAGCTTGCAGGAAACCCAGGGTTCGATTCCTCAGTACCACATAAACAGAAAAAGCCAGAAGTGGCACTGTGGCTCAAGTGGTAGAGTGCTAGCCTTAAGCACAGAGAGGCTCAGGAACAGAGCCCAGGCCCTAAGTTCAAGCCCTCGGACTTGGGGGGGGGGGGGGGGGGGGAGAAGCTGGAAGTGGAAGTGCAGCTATGGAACAGTGCCCAGGCCCTAAGTTCAAGACCTGGGACTAGATAATAAATAAATAATCTTAACCAGGAGCTGCTTACTTGTGCCTATCCTCGTAGTTACTCAGGAGACTGAGACCTGAAGATCCCAGTTCAAAGCCAATCTGGGCAGGAAAGTCTATGAGATTCTTATCTCTAATTAATCACCAAAATGCTGAAATTGGAGGTATGGCTAAAGTGGTAGAGCATCAGTCTTGAGGCAAGAAGTCAACTGAGCATTCAAGGTCCTAAGTACAAGTCCCAGTACTGGTACAAAAAAATATAAATAATACTAACTGGAAAACATTAAAAAATTTCTATATAGCAAGGGACAGCACAAACAGATTATATTGCTTGATAAAGAAATTGTTCAAAAATCTAAACATGATTTCAAAATTAGTAATAAATACAACATACAACTGATCGGCTCTTAAAAAAATAAGCTGGATCTCTAAACCTCATGCCAAAACAAATTCCAGAAGCAGATATTTCTACATCTACAAAATAATGAAAACAGAGTTCCTAAGAGAAAAATATGACAAAAAGTTTTACTTTATATTCTCAGGTGGAAGATCTTTAATGAAGAGCTTTTTTTTAAGCCTGAGTAAAGCAGTTCACAAACACCATTGCAAATCAGCTTTTTTTTTAATTCTTTTTTTTAATTGTGAAAATACTGTACATGGGCAAGATAATGAGTACATTTCTTATCAAGCATTGTAGCCTCCTCCTTGGTTTCCCCTTCCCATTCGCTCCTCCCCCCCACCAAAGTTGTAAAGTTAGTTTTTCGACATAACAACTTATACCTTGTAGTCTCATTGTTGCAATGGGTCCACCTGTATCCCTATTTAAACGATTTGTTTTTTCCCTTCCCCTCCACAAATTATAACAACATCAAATACAGTGAAAGCAGGGGTTATACCGTGGGGGAGGGACATACAAAGCAACAAAGAAATAATCTTATAAATGTGTTAGAAATGCAAATCAGCTTTGACTGGTCCAAGGGCCTATTATCAAGTTTGTAAGTAGGTTGCAAAATCTTTCAAAACACAAAATTTACTCGTTACCTAAAATCCAGGCTTATTTTATAGAACTTGTCAAATTAGCCAGCTAATGCAGGCTAAATAATGATGCTGAGCTTATTATTGCTAATACAATGTAGCTTACACACAGTGTGGTGCCTAAAAGAATGGTTCTTTGCGAAAGGAAGGAAGGAAGGAAGGAAGGAAGGAAGGAAGGAAGGAAGGAAGGAAGGAAGGAAGGAAGGAAGGAAGGGAGGGAAAGAAGGAAGGAAGGAAGGAAGGAGAGAGACAAAAAGAGCCAGGAACCATGGTTCATGCTTGTAATTGAGGCTGAGATCAGAATGTTTTGAAGCCAGCCTGTGCAGGAAAATCTGTGAGACTCTTATTTCTAATGATCCAGCAAAAAACTAAAAGTGAAAAAGTACAGGTATGGCTCAAATGGTAGAGTACCAGCCTTGAACAAAAAAATCTAAGAGCAGTACTTCAAGCTCCAGTACTGGCACCAAAAAGAAAAGATACTTGTAAGAAAGCAATCAAACTGAACTAATGGAAGCAGCATGCAATCTAAGCTAAACTAATCTCACTGCTAGGACAATTTCAACAAAAGATCAAAGTCCAAAGCCTAGGAGAACTCAGGAAGGGTAATTCTGATGATGGCTGCCAGAAGAGACTGGATTTTAAAACTCCCAAAGCTGCCACTGCATCTTCTTTAAATATGTAATGAGTTCATTTGTCTGACATCTACTTTTTTCCTCATGCTGGAACTCAGGCTTGAGCCCAGAACCTAGGCACTGCTTTTTCACTCAGAACTAGTGCTCTCCACTGGAGCCACAGTTCCACTTATAGCTTTTTGATAGTTAATTAGGGAGAAGAGTCTCACAGACTTTTCCTGCCCAAGCTGGCTTCAAACTATGATCCTTAGATCTCAGCCTCTGAGTAGCTAGGATTACAGGAGTGAGCTAGTGGCACCTTAATCAAAAATAGTTGTCAATTATAATCCTATTTTAAAAGTATAAGTTTATTACCTGCTGAATTCCTACAGCATAGGTTTTCAAAAAGAATTCAGAAAACTCAAAGTATTCTTTGGTGACATTTCCTGGGCTTCCATACCTTAAAATTCAAAGAAGAATCATGTCAGTGCTATAAAGTTGAAAAACAAAGGATGCTCAGCCATCAAAACATGGCCACTGAAAGATGTTTTCTACTGGGCCAGAAAACTACCACATTCCCTTCCACATAAGACACAGAATGAAGCATGCCGAGCTGTGCGGACACTGGCAACCCTTCACCTTTCAGACAAAGCGGTCACCTTCCAAACCAACAGCTGCTAAGGGATTAATAATGGAGGGCAAAAACATTCTACCTAATATGTTTCTTTTCATTAATACTTTTAACATTAAAACTGGCCAGGCACTGATAGTTCATGCATGTAATCTTAGTTATTTAGAAAGCTGAGATCTGAGGATCATGGCTCAAAGGCAGTCCCAGCAGAAAAATCTAATTAACAAGCAAAAGGCCAGAAGTGGATCTGTGGCTCAGAGGCAGAGTACTAGCCTTTGGTGAAAAAGCTAAGGAATAATGCTCAGGCTCTGAGTTCAAGCCCCAGCACTGTCATACACACAAAAAAATACATAAATGCATCCATAAATACTTTTCTTTTTTGTTGTCGTTGTTGGTTGTGGGGCCTGAACTCTGGACCCGGGCACTGTCCTTAAGCTCAAGGCTGAAGAGCTTGAGCCACAGCGCCACTTCCGGCTTTCATAAATACTTTTCTTTTTTCTTTTTTTTTTTTGGTTGGTCATGGGACCTGAACTCTGGGCCTGGGCACTGTCCCTCAGACCTTCAGGTGAAGGCTAGCGCTCTACCACTTGAGCGTCAGCCCCACTTCCAGCTTTTTCTGCTTATGTGGTGCTGAGGAATCGAACCCAGGGCCTCATGCATGCAAGGCAAGTGCTCTACCACTGAGCCACCTTCCCAGCCCATAAATACTTTTCAAGTTAAAACTGACCTTATTAAACTATATGGTTTCTTGCATAATTCCTGGATAGTTCTAAACACCTAATGTTAATTTTTTCATGTTTTTCACAGAATAGAAAGAGCCAAGTGGCTCTGTGGCTCAAATGGTAGAACACTCACCTTGAGCTGAAGAGCTCGGGGACAGCGCCAGGCCCAGAGTTCAAGCACCACTACTGACATAAACAAAACACAACTTGGGCTTGGACTGTGGCTTAGTGGTAGAGTGCTTGCCTAGCATGCATAAAGCCCTGAGTTCAATACCTCAGTACCAGCAGAAAAAGCCAGAAGTGGCTCTATAGCTCATGTGGTAGAGCACTAGCCTTAAGCACAGAGAGGCTCAGGGACAGTGCCCAGGTCCTGTAGTCAAGGCCTAGGACTGGTCAAAAAAAAAAAAATAGAAAAGAGCCAGAGAAAGCTGCCCAATTCCTTTTGACTGCAAAGGCATGAGCACATGTAAAGCGACTTTAAACAAAGGGTGACAGGAGGGGAGCAAGGAGACTGTGAGGTAGGGGGCGTTTTGAGGCTTGAACTCAGGGCCTGGGCATTATCTCTGAGCTTTTCACTCAGCACTGGTACTCTACCATTTCAGCCGTATCTCCACTTCTGGCTTGTTTTGTTGTTGTTGCTGTTAGTTATAGGGCTTGAACTCAGGGTTTAAGTACTTTTCCTGAGCTCTTTTGCTCAAGACTAGAACTCTTACCACTTTGAGCTACAATTCCACTTCCAGTTTTTGAGTGGTTGATTGGAGATAAAAGTCTCAAGGGGATATTTCTGCCTGGCTGGCTTCAAACCTCAATCTCAGATCTCAGTCTCCTGAACACCTAGGATTATAGGTGTGACCCACCGGTGCCCAGCCACTTCTAGCTTTTTGGTGATTAATTGGAGATAAGGGTCTCCAGCTCTCCTGCCTGGGCTGGCTTTAAAACGGAATCCTCAGATCTCACTCTCCCAAGTAGCTACAATACAGGTGTGCATCTTGCATAGGGTTGGCTGGTTGGCTCTTTCTTCTCTATGGTATTAAAAAGGAGGGACTGGGAAGGTGACTCAGTGGTAGAGCGTTTGCCTTGCATGCATGAGGCCCTGGGTTCGATTCTTCAGCACCACATAAGCAAAAAGAAAAAAGCCCGAAGTGGCACTGTGGCTTAGGTGGTAGAGCTCTAACCTTGAGTTGAAGAGCTGAGGGACAGTGCCCAGGCCCAGAGTCCAAGCCCCACAACCGGACCCAAAAAAAAAAAGAGGAATAATCATGTTTAGCAGACCAGCAAAGGAACTAGCCTGCTCTGTGTAATGTAGAATCACTGTAATGGAGAATTACCGTTCAAAGAGACGAGCTACAATATGCAGGGCCCACTTCTTACACTTCCACCACACCAGCTCCGGTCTGTCATCCTCATCAATTTGTAGAGTCTCCTAAAGGAGCAAAAACTCAGATTAAATAATACTAGCTACTCAGGAGGCCAAGATCTCAGGATCCAGGTTCAAAGCCAGCCTGGGCAGGAAAGTCCATGGGGCTCTTATCTCCAATCAATCAACAAAAAGCCAGAAGTTGTGACTCAAGTGGTAGAGATATAGCCTTGAACAAAAGAGCTAAGGGACTGTGCCCAGGCCCTGAGTTCAACCCCTTTACTAGCATTAAAAATAATAATAAATTGCTGGGTAGGAATTAAATAAGCACAATACATTTCATTAAACATTGCTATTAGGCACATTCATCATTCGCCACACCTCCACTTTCAGAATAAGCAGGGAAAAAAATTACTAACACCTTGGTAAGACTCTGAGATAATGAAATGGTTCTACATTTTGATCTTGGTGAAAGGGACACAAGTGTATCTTGTCCAACTTTGCTAAGCTATACCCAACATGCACGAATCCTGAATACAATCCTCAGATCCAAAAATAAAAATCTTGAACTTTTAAAATACAAGGATGTTTTGTTTTTATTTTGTCAGTTATGGGACTTGAACTAAGGGCCTGGGCACTGTCTGAGCTCTTTTGCTCAAGGCTAGCACCCTACCACTCTGAGCCACAGCTCCACTTCCGGTTTCAAGTGTTTAATTGGTGATAAAAGTCTCATGGAGACTTTTCTGCCCAGGCTGGCTTCAAACTGTGATTCTCATATTCTCATATTTCAGCCTCCTGAGTAGCTAGAACTACAGGTGTGAGCCACCAGCACCCAGTGCCCTATAGATTCTTATCTTCGATACTCAAAAGATGGAAGTAGATCTGTGGTTCAAGTGGTAGAGTGCCAGCCTTGAGCAAAAAGCCAAAGTGACAGCACCTGGGCTGAGTTTAAGCCTCCCCCAACCCCCACACAAAAGGTAAAAATTATATATATATATATATATGTTTTTAAAATAAAATAAAATGTTATTTACATAAAGAAAAAAAGAGGGCTGAGAATGTGGCTTACTGGTAGAGTGCTTGCCAGGCATGCATGAAGCCCTGGGTTTGTTTCCTCAGTACCACATAAATAGTACCACCATAAACAGAAAAAAGCTGGGAGTGGCACTGTGGCTCAAGTGGTAGAGCACTAGCCTTGAGTACAGAGAGGCTCAGGGACAGTGTCTAGGCCCTAAGTTTAAGCCCAGGACTGGCAAGAAAAGAAAAAAGGAAGGAGGGGAGGGAAGGGAAGGAGGAAACTAAATAAACACTAAGCTTTCAAAAGGATTTTTACTATTTTTAGTTATAATTATTTTTATAAATCTAAGCTTTCTAGACGTAAGTATTACGAGTTATTTCATTTTAGTTTGTCTGTTGTTTTGTTTCTGTGTGTGCTAGTACTGGGGATTGAACTCAGGGCCTTGTACTCTTGCTTGGCTTTTTCATTCAAGATTACTTGAGCCACACCTCCACTTTTAGCTTTTTGCTGGTTCCTCATACATAACAGTCTCATGGACTTTCCTGCTCAGACTGGCTTCAAACCTCAATCCTCAAATCTCAGCCTCCCAATTAGGAAGGATTAGAGGTATGAGTCACCGGCCCCTAACTGTTATTTTACTAACATTATAGTAATCTTTTCTTCTTGTTGTTGTTTAAAATAGGCTGAAATAATGCATTGGCCTATTAAAAGTACTCTAAGCCCATTTCCCCAGTTTTAATAAGAAACAGAGCTCCATCTTACAGGAGGAACAGTCCTGTCGAGAATGGTTTGGAAAATCTCCATCCACGTTGTCATGATTTGCTTATTCACCAGCTGAAGGGGCAAGGCATACTAGAAAACAGAACAGAATATAAACAACTCTTCTTCCTGTCCATCAAGATCAGTCATTTTATCTACAATGGAAAACTCAAACATATAAACAAGCCAGAATTTAAGCATGAAAATAGCAGTTTCATATGACTGAACCTAAAATTTAACTTAAAATAGATCCATAGCATATATATATATATATATATATATATATATATATACACATGTGTACTTAAAATTTAGAAATATACATGTCATGAGTTGTCTCTCTGAACGGTTTTTTCAATTTTTTTTAAATGAAATATAGCTAGATGCCAATAGCTCATGGCTGTAATCCTAGTTATTCAAGAGACTGATATGTGAGGATCAAACAAGCTGGAACAGACAAATCCAAGATACTTTTATTTCCAATTAACCAGCAAAAAGCTGGAAGTATAGCTGTGGCTCAAATGGTAGAGCACCAACCCTGAGCAGTAAAACTATGCAGAGAAAGGAAGGAAGAAAGGGAATGGAAGCAAGAGATAGAGAGCGAGGAAGGGAGGGAGAAAAAGAGAGAAGGAGAGACAGAAGGGAGAGGGAGGGAGGGAGGGAGAAGGAAGGGAAAGACAGAGGAAGGAGGGAGTGGAGGAAGAGAAAGAAAAGGGAGGAGGGAATAGTTAAAATCAAGGAAATTAAGCTACTAACCCTTTGTTAGCTTTAGTTTGGGTCAAAAGCAAAGAAATCATCAATGATTTCCCAATAAAAGAGGACTCTCTTCTTCCCCTTCCTCTTCTAGAATGATGGCCCACCTACCAGTAGGGATGCTTTAAACTGCTAAGTACAAGTTTAAGGGAAATAACGCTTGGTTCTCGATTACTCAGACTTCATACATGGAGCAAGAGCACAGAGACACTGATGGTTGTGGGAAGTTGGGTGAATTCTATGAGCCTGTTTCTCCTGAGAAATTTTTAAAAGAAATCTGTGTGAGAATATATCACAATTTTCAATAACAATTCGCTTACTGGGCACTTTTCACAGGTTAGTCTTCTGCAGTGGAAACCTACCTGAACCAGTGCATAAAAGATTTTCAGAATCTGCTTCTGTAGTAATACAGAATAATGGGAGGGATCAGGAAGAAGTTGCATAATTTGTTGCTGAATTCGTGGCAGAAATATCTGCATTGCTGCTATGAGTGGTTCTCTTTCTTCTGCTTTCTTATATCTACATGAACAATAAATAATAAAAGAAAATAAGTAATTTCTTTCCCTTTCCCCCAAAAGGCTACAACAATTAATGAAATATACAGATTATGTCTGGTGCCAGTGGCTCACACCTGTAATTCTAGCTATTTAGGAGGCTAAGATCTAAAAATCAAGGTTCAAAGCCAGCACAGGCTGTCTTTCTTTCTTTTTTTGCCAGTCCTGGGGCTTGAACTCAGGACCTGGGCACTGTCCTTGAGCTTCCTTTGCTCAAGGAGACCACTCTACCACTTGTGCCACCACACCACTTCTGGCTTTTTCTGTTCATGTGGTACTGAGGAATCGAACCCAGGGCTTCACGCATACTAGGTAAGCACTCTACCACGAAGTCACATTCCCAGCCCTGAAAGACTCCTATCTTCAAGTAACCACCAAAAGCCGGAAATGGAGCTGTAGCTTAATGGGTAGAGTGAGTGAAAAAATTAAGGAACAGCAGCTACCTCACCTCCAACCTCCAGGCCCCAAGTTCAAACCTCAGTACCTAAACTAAAAAGTTAAACTAACCCAGTCACTAGTGTGACTCATATCTGTAATCCAGGCTTCTCAGGAAGTTGAGATCTGAGGATCACAATTTGAAGCCAACCAGAGTAGACAAATCCTAGAGACTCATCTCCAACTAACAAACAAAAGCTGGAAGTGGAGGTGTGCCTCAAGTGACAGAGTATCAGCCTTAAGTAATAAAACTAAGAGTGCCCAGACCCTGAGTTCAAGCCCTAGTATACATACACACACATACACACACACACACACACACACACACACTATATATATATATACACACACACATATAATAGCTATGTAGGTAAGGAGAATAAAGTTTCTTTGAATACATGTTTAAATGTGTTAACTCTGATGGTTTCAGTCACATCATCTTGCATAGCACACCAGCAGATCCCCTTGTACTGACTTTCAGTGTCCCCCAGGGCTGTTCTCCTCAGTCAGAGAGAACCAACTTACTCATAAGTCTTCACCAGCTGATACAAACACAGCAAGCTGCCCAGCCAGCTCCCACTGCTCTGTGATTGCAAGTAGCAGTCTATCTTGTCCACCACGGCCGGCCAGTATCCAGGAAAATCATGCTTGATAATAACGCGAAGACACATAGTTAACTGCACTCTGGAAGGGGGCAGAGGGGAATGCAGTAGTTATGAATATCACATATCAAAGAGTTCTAGCATTTCCCATGAAAGTGTTCTAGCAGCCAAGAACCTGTGGCTCAGGGCTGTAAGCCTAGGCACTCGGAAGGCTGCTTGTCTGAGGATCATGATTTGAAGCCAGCCTGAGCAGAAATGTCCATGAGACTCTTAACTCTAATTAATCACCAAAAAGCCAAAAGTAGTGGAGCTGTAGTTCAAGGGGTAATGTGGAGCCTTGAGCAAAAGAAGCTCAGGGACAGTGCCCAGGCCCTGAGTTCAAACCCCAGGACACACGGACACAGACACACACACAGTATTCTGTTGCTAGGCACTGCTCAGCAATTGTTTTAACACACACACACACAGTATTCTGTTGCTGGGCACTGCTCAGCAATCGTTTTATCCAATTAACTACCAAAAAGCCAAAAGTAGAAGTATAGCTCAAATGGCAGAGTGCCAGCCTTGAACAGAAAAAAAAAAAAAAAGGGAGAATGTGAAGTTATGACTTCAAGTCCCAGTACTGGCACCAAAATAATCTAAATAAAATAAATAAAACATAACCTGAGGCTGCAGAGTAAATCACACAGATCCATCACCAGACCAGTCCCTCTTCCCAGGAGCCACCCAGAGCACGTCATACCTCACTAGATCAGGAGAGCGAATGATGCCTTCCACTATATTATCTCGAATCTGTTGCCGGTCATTTTCATGGATGTTGAATGGGAATACAGCTTCTCCGGGTGGAGGTTCTCGGTCTGGCCAATACTGCGTCACCATGTTCTTCAGGTAGATGGCAGCTATGTGATAGGGAAAATGTCCTTAGTCCATCTCTGGAGGACAGGCTAAACCCCTCAGTGTGAATGAACCTGCCATCTAGCAGACACAGAAAATCTTACAGGTGTAAATAAATGAGTTGGGAAGGGGAGTGGGTACAAATTTAAAGGTTTCACTTTGGCTAGGTGCTCAAGCCTGTAAGTTTAGTTACTCAGGAGGCTGAGATCTGAGGATCATGGTTCAAAATCAGCCCCAGCAGGAAACTTCTTGAGACTCCCCTCTCCAACTAACCAGCAAAAAGCCAAGTGATAGAGTGCCAGCTTTGAGTGTAAAAAACTAAGAGACAGCATTCAGACCCTGAGTTCAAGCCCCAGTACTGACATACACACAAAATTTTTCAATAAAAAATAAAATCAAAATAAATCCAGAAGAGCACCAGTCATACATAGTAGCTCACATTTGTAATCCCTGATATTCAGGAGGTACAGGCCAAGAAGATCAATTTGAGGCAAGCCCCAGGACCAGCAATAAATAAATAAATATAAATAAATAAATGTAATAAAACTAACGTAAAGCAAAAAGGTCTAGATATGTGACTCAGGAATAGCACTCAGACCCTGAGTTCAAGCCCCAGGACTCACACACACAACACATACACACATACATACACACACACATCCAGCCAGAAGCTGGTGACTCACACCTGTAATCTTAGCTACTCAGGATGCTGAGATCTGAGGATTATGATTTGAAAGCTGAAAGAGGAGTTGTAGCTCAAGTGGAAAAGGAAAAAAAAAACAAGCAAAAATGATAGGCTCTGAGTCAGTCCCCCAGGACTGGCATAATATTAAATAATTAATTGATACATATATAAAAAGGCAAAAACCAACTGAAGGAAAATATGTAAAATACATGAAATATATATGACAAATATATAAAAGGATTAAAAATCAACTCACCCGCCTGGCGTACTGGGAATTCCACATTGTCAGAGACTATAATCCGAAGTAAACTGGGAGCAAAATTGATAATCTTGTACGACTGAAATCACAAAGAAATGTTTTAGGAAAAAAACAATATAAATGAGCAGCTATCAGCATCTGTTACTGACTACACTACTTACACATTATAAACAAGACAACAGCAGAACAGACAAAATAGTATTAAAACCAACTGGAGACTAAGCACCTGTAAATCCTAGCTACTCAAGAGGCTGAGTATGAGAATCTCAATTCAAAGGCAGTGTGGGCAAAGTCCATGGGATTCTTTTCTCCAATTAACCAGCAAAAGCCAGAACTGGATGTGTGGCTCAAATAGTAAAGCATCAACCTTGACCAGAAAAACTAAGAGACAGTATGAGGCCCTAAGTTCAAGCCCCAGTTCTGGCACTGGCACTGACACAGTGACTCACCCCTCTCTCTCTCTCTCTCTCTCTCTCTCTCACACACACACAAAACACACACAGAGGCACCTGCAGCCAGAAAGGAACCAATACAGACAGGATATCAAAGGCACTCTAGTTTTGATTCTATCATCTTTCCTATGAATTTAATTATAATAGCATTTGTATGTATGCGCGCGTACATGTACATGTGCACACACCAGTACTGATCATTATTACTTGGCTTTTTCCCCTCAAGACTGGCATTCTACCCCATAAGCCACACTTCCACTTCTGGCTTTGTGCTGGTTAGAAATAAGAGCCTCTCCAATTTGCCTGAGCTGGCTTTGAATGAGGATCCTTGGATTTCAGCATCCTGAATAGTTAGGATCCTTGGATTTCAGCATCCTGAATAGACTGCAGGCATGAGCCACCAGAGCCCAGTTATACTAATTTATTAAAGTAAATGTTTGATTAAAAGATAAATTTGGAGAAAAGTGGCATTCTTTAAGGTATTGACCATTATACCCAAGAGCACTGTGCCCTGCAAACTTCCCTATATGCCTCAATAAAATTCTGAGTTAGGGCTGGGAAGGTAGCTAAGTGGTAGATTGTTGCCTTGCATGCATGAGGCCCTGGGTTCAATTCCTTAGCACCACATAAGCAGAAAAGGCCAGAGGTAGCACTGTGGCTGAAGTGGTAGAGTGCTAGCCTTGAGCTGAAGAGCTGAGGGACAGCACCCAAGCCTAGAGTTTAAGCCCTATGAGCAGAAAAAAAAAATCTAAATTATAATTATCCTACCTTCAGCCAGGTACCAGTGGCTCACTCCTGTAATCCTACCTGTCTTACAAGGCTAAGATCTGAATATCAAGGTTCAAAACCAACCCAGGAAGGAAAGTTCATGACACTCTTATGGTCCAATTAACCACTAAAAAGCCAGAGTGGATTTGTGGCTCAAGGGGTAGAACACCAACCTTGAGCAAAAAAACTCAAGGACAGCATCCAAGCCCTGAGTTCAAGCCCTAGTACTAACACAATATATATTATAGTAATCACAAAAACTGACTTAATTTTTTAAAGCCTTATAATCTATAAATACAAAGTATCTTTTACACTGGATGAATGCTCCTTACTTGAAAGTATCTATTTGATTTCAGCACTGATGCCACTTGCCACACTACTTTGCAACTGTTTATCATTTTCAAGAACTTAGGAAACTTTGTCTCCTTTTAACTTGCATTAAAGGAAGACTAATTTGGTCAGTTAAAACTATCAGGAACAAATTCTAATATATCTGATATGTCAAAACATTTTATTTTCACAACTCTTTTTTTCTTTTTTCTTTTTTGGGGTCCAGTTGTGGGGCCTGAACTCTGGCCTGGGTGCTGTCCCTCAGCTCTTCAGCTCAAGACTAACGCTCTACCACTTGAGCCACAGTGCCACTTCCGGCTTTTTTCTTTATGTGGTGCTGAGGAATCGAACCCAGGGCTTCATGCATGCAAGGCAAGCGCTCTACCACTGAGCTAACTTCCTAGCCCCCTCTTTTTTTCTTTTAAATGCTGGTACTGGGGCTTAAACTCACAGCCTCACAGTCTCCCTAAGCTTTTTCACTCAAGGCTATCACTCTACCACCTGAGCCACACCTCTACCTGCAGATTTTGGTAGTTATTGGCAATAAGCATCTCTTGGTCTTTCCTTTCCCAGCTAGCTTCAAATAGCGATCCTTAGATTCCAACCTCCTGAGTAGCTAGGATTACAGGTGTGAGCCACTGGCACCTGGCCCATCCAATTTCTTGTTCTCCAGGCTTCAAGCAATCCTTAGATTCCAACCTCTTGAGTAGCTAAGATTACAGGTGTAAGCCACTGGCACCTGGCCCATCCAATTTCTTGTTCTCCAGGCTTCAAGTTTCTAACAAAATAAATTGGTTCGTGTCTCAATGATTGATTGGAGATATTTACTTTGATCTGTGAAGCGTTCTGAAGAGACAGATTGGGTCCTTCATGAAATCCAGCATTTTCTGAGAATTCATATAAAGCAAAGACTGAGCTAGGCACCAATGGCACTTGAACACACATTTGCACATGTACACAGCAAAAACCTGCTGTTTCCCTATTCTCTGACTCAGTGGCCCAACTCCATGTGCTTTTCTATTCTCCAGCATATCAGGTCTGGGGCAAAGACTTTTGTAGAATCTACTAGTTCCTTTGTTCAGAAAAGGTCACTATTGACAACCTAACATCTGAGTATCTGCCACAGTACAACACCGCTGTTTATAAGTCATAGCATGCCACCTCAGGCTTTATTCAGTATTATCCTGAATTCAGGACATACCTGAAATTATATCACTTACTTGTCCACATGCCCCATTAACAGGTAAGCAAGCTCCATGTTTTCTGCTTTTTGTTTTTGTTTTTCAAGTACTAGAGCTTGAAATCAGGGTCTGGGTGTTCTCCCTTAGCTTTTTCATTCAAGATTAGCACACTACTGCTTGAGCCACAGTTCTATTTCTGGCTTTTTCCTGGCTGACTGGAGATAAAGAGTTTCATGGACTTTTCTATCCAGGCTTGCTATGAACCTCAATCCTTAGATCTCAGCCTCCTGAGTAGCTATAATTACAGGTGCAAACCACTGGCTCCTGGCTTGAGAACACAATCTTTTGTCTATAATACAACTTGGCAAACGGATTCATTATCCTCATAAACAAAATGTCTTCAAGAACTGAGGGTGTTCAATTCTAAAGCACTTGCCTAGCACACATGAATGATTGGGTTTAATACCCAACACTTAAAGAAAAAAAGACTTGTACAGCAAGAAAAATAGGAATTCCAAAACTTGGCCATAAAAGGTGATCACTTATTCCTTATTGGTACATGTGGAAACTGATTTATTAAAAGACAGCTATTGCTGGGCATCTAGGACAAATCCATAATCCCAGCACTAAGGAAACAGATAAGAGAATTTCAAGTTTGAGATCTTTCTAGTGAGATCCTCTTTCAAAAAAAGAGAAGCCACCAGGTGCTGGAGTACATGTCTGTAATCCTAGCTACCTAAAAGAATGAGATCTGAGGATCACAGTTCAAAGCCAGCCCAAGCAGAAAAGCTCATGAGACTCTTATCTCCAATAAACCATCAAAAACCTCGAAGCAGAGATGTGGCTCAAGTGATAGAGTACCAGCATTGAGCAAAAAAAAAAAAAGCCAAGTTAGAGCTTACACGCCCAAGTCCAAGCCCCAGGCCTGGCGCTCATGCACACACATGTACACGTACATGTATACACACAGAGTGTATAGGATTCATTCTTGATATTTTGAGGAAAAAGTCAAACAGAATTCCCAAGTGACAGTCACTTGTGAAAAAAACATGTTGACCTGGAAATACAGAGAACTTATCTTTCACAGAACAGGCTATGAAGCTGAGAGCTGAAGAAACTTGCTTCTCTGAAAGCCATGCAAAGATCAGTCAGTACACTGAAAAAGCTGTCCCATTTCCTGGGCAAAGAATATTTGCTGAGAGAAAAAATACATAAATAAATACACTAAAATAAATAGTCTGGGTGCTAGGGGTACAGCTCAGTGGTAAAGTACCTCCCTAGAATGTGCCTAACCCTGGAGTTGATCTCCATCACTGCAATCAATTAGTAAGTAAATAAATGAAATATAAAAGAACTGGACTATAACTGTTTTTGGTGTGTATACTGGAAGTGGAACTTGAACTCGGAGCCTCATGCTCTTGCTCAGCTTTTTCTGAACAAGACTGACAGTCTACCACGTGAGCCAAACCTCTACTTCCAGCATTTTTGGTGGTTAATTCTCCAATAAGAGCCGGGCGCTGATGGCTCACACCTGTAATCCTAGCTACTCAAGAGGCTGAGATCTGAGGATAGCAGTTTGAAGCCAGCCTGGGCAGGAAATTCCAATAGACTCTAATCTCCAACAACTACTCAGAAAAAGCTGGAAGTGATACTGTAGCTCACATGGTAGAGTGCTCTCCTTAAACAAAAGAAACTCAGGAACAGAGCCCATGCCCAGAGTTCAAGCCCTACAAGGGCGGGGAGGGAGAGTCTCTGGACTTTGGGCTTTTCTGCCAAGCTGGTTCTGAACCTGGATCATCAGTAGCTGGGATTACAGGTGTCAGCCACTGCTGCCTGTCTAGACCATAACTGCTTATAGGAGGCATCTACTCATTTATTTGAAAAAACAGGAAGATATTTTGGTAGTAAAGAATCAGAATACACACCCCAATATCATATCTATAGTCTAGAGTGGAAGGTTAAGTGGCATTTCATTTTAGTCTTCTGCTTACAATTACTAAAAACTTGGTGAATGCACATTACAATACAAAGAGCATTCTGTATAACATAAAGAGTGGCATAGCAACAAGTTACTTTGGTAGATTGATTGACTGACTGTAGTCCTGAGGATGAGAGGATGAACCCAGGACTTTGTGCATGTACAGACCAGGATTCTAGGCTGCAGGAGAGACGGTCTGTGATAAAGCATATAAATATGGGCAAACAACAGGAATAGATTTGGACTAAAATACATCTCCTAGTACTTCCAGCTTTCTCATCTACCTCTCCTACTTTTACAACATCTCCTGATGTATCAGATACAAAGCAAGGTTGGGCAGAAAAGAGGCCAGAAAGTAATGACATCAAAGATAGGTTCCTGATGAACAGGATCAAAGAGATTAGCAACTTCAGCCTAAGGAGAAGATCACAAACAGGCCAACTCTCTCTTCAAATGGTACATCACATGTTCAGCTTTCTTTCTCTCTTCTCCTTTCTTTCGACTTCTTTCCTTCCTCCCCCCCACCCTTCTTTTTTTTTTTTTTGGTTGGTCGTGAGGCCTGAACTCTGGGCTTGGGCGTGGTCCCTCAGCTCTTCAGCTCAAGACTAGCGTTCTACCACTTGGGCCATAGCACCGGCTTTTTCTGCTTATGTGGTGCTGAGGAATTGAACCCAGGGCCTCATGCATGCAAGGCAAGCACTCTACCACTGAGCCACCTTCTCAGCCACCCTCTCTCCCTCCCTCCCTCCCTCCCTCCCTATGTGTGGTTGTACTAGGGCTTGAACTCAAGGACCTGGGAGCTTTCCCTTAGCTTTTTCCCACTCAAGACTATTACTCTACCACTTGAGCCACAAGTCCCCCCCCCCCTCCCCATATATATACATGTATGTATATATATGTATGTATCTCTTGCGAATCCTGGATTCACATCTACTTTGAACTCCACAGATTCACACGGCGAACTGATCTGAAGTCAACTCAAACAAAAAACAATCCTGCCAGGTGCTACTGCTTCACATCTATCATCCTAGCTACTCAGGAGGCTGAGATCTGAGGATGGACATTTGAAGCAAGCGGGGTAGCCAAATCCTGGAAACTCCTCGTTCTCCAAGCAACTAGCAAAAAGCCAGGAGTGAAGCTGTGGGCTCAAGTGGCAGAGCACTATCCTTGACCAAAAAAGCCAAGTAAGAGCAGGAGGTCTTGAGTTCAAACCCCAGTATCCGCAAAGACCAAAAAAAAAAAAAAAAAAAAGAATGATGAGGATAATGCTTGGAACCAAATCAAGGCTGGTTTGAACGCAAGAGAAGTCTTTTACATTTTGGCATTTAAAAGAAATTCCACCAAACACACCTGACTTAATTTGTCTTTGGAAAGGCCCAGGGCAGCTGGCTGCTCTTCCCGGAGCAGCTTCCAACAGCGCTGCCCAGCTCCGGTAGAACGGTCCCCGGTGTCAAAGCTGTCCTGCCAACCCCACCCACGCAGGCTAAGGGTAGGCTCGGCCACGGCAGCACCTGGGTGGTGGCTGGGTCTGGGGCCGAGCGTGCTCGGGTTTGAATACGCCCTGACGCCCGTGCGGCCCCCGAGCTGAGGTGCAGGGAAGGAAAAGAAATCCATCTCCGTTCCTAACCCCCGAAAACGCCAGCAAGGTGGCAGCCGCTTCTGGACGCGTCCGGAACAGGCTGCAAGGACCTCCCGAAGAGGCGGCGGCTGGGGCCAACAGGTGCCGCCGGCAGCTCGCCCAGGTCCCGGGCCGCGGGGGGCCCGCGGGGGGCCCGCGGGGGGCCCCGCAGGCCCGGGGCGACCGGAGGGCGGGGCGCGGCGCCCCGGAAGGAGGGCGAGCCCGCCCGCGCCGGGGCCCCTCCGGCCGCCAGTCGCGCGCCGCGGCCGCCCCTCACCTGGTTGAGCTCGTTCTCGGCCGCGATCCGGAGCTTCGGGTCGATGGTGCCCTTGAGCGCCTGAATGATCCGGTTGAGGTCCATGGCCCCGGCTGGGGGCTCCACAGCCCCCGGGCGCGCTAGGCCAGACTGCAGCTGTAGTTCTTCTCCGGACCCTCGCCGCCGCCGCCGCCGCCTCCCCCCCGCGCCCCCTGGCTCGCCTCAACCCGCACCCCCGCCGCCGCCGCCACCTGCAGCCACTGGCTGCGCCACACCGGCTCCGCGCCCCCGGGCCTCCCGCTGTCCCCCCCACAACGCGCTCTCCATTCACCCTTTTACGACGGCCAGGGGGAGGCGGGAGAAGAGGAGGAAGCCACACCTGCTTTACGGCGGTCTCTGACCCGCCCCCTCCCCGCCCCGCCCCACCTCCCGGGCGTCAGGCGGTGAGCCGCTCCCGCAGGAGGCCGCCATGACGCCGTACGGAAATCCAAAGGCCGCCGAAGTCCTACAGGAAGCTGCCATGTTCTTGTACGGAAAGCGTCCTCCCGCCGCTTCCTTCTAACTAGCACTACCTCCAAATTAAGCACATCTACGGGGAGGGACACTTTTAAGTCAGCTGAGAACTGTTTGGGCATCCAAACCGAGTCTGTTCCAGGAGAAAGCGCTGAGAACTTTTAGTCATAGAGCCTATTGAGGAAGAGCATGAGGATCAGGAAGCCGCAAGGAGGCTGAGACCTGAGGAGCAGGTTCAAAGCCACCCTGAGCAAGAAAGTCCCTGAGACTCTTATCTCCAGTTAACCAAGAAAAAGGCCAGAAGGGGCGCTGTGGCTCAAGTGGTGGAGCGCTCGCCTTGAGCAAAAGAAGCTCAGGGGTCAGCGCCCAGGCCCTGAGTTCAAAACCCAGGACTGATTTTTTTTTTAATCTATTTCACAATGTGGAACGAGGTCAAATTATAAAGCCTGGGATTTTGAGAAAAATAATTCCTCAACATGCTCAGAAAAGTGCTCAAATGGAAGAAGGGTTCCATTACCCAGGCCCAGCAGCCATGTCCGGTTCCATAAGTTGAATACCATTAAAAATTTGGAACTAGCAGGGTGTTCGTGGCTCACAACTGTAATCCTAACTACTCAGGAGACTTGAGAGCTGAGGATCACAGTTCAAAGCCAGCTAGAGTCAGCTAGAGAGAGAAAAGTCCATGAGACTCTCATCTCCAATTTAACACCAAAAGGAAGCCAGAAGTGAAGATGTGCTTCACGTGGTAAAGTACTAGCCTTGAGTTAAAAGCTAAGCGCAGAATTCGAGTCCCAGTACCAGCACACACACGTGTGTGCGCCACACACACATTAGAATTAGTTTTTCCTCCATGACTATCTTTACCTCCTCTACCTCTGAAATCTTACCTCAAAAATCCTCTTTTCTAGTTAAAAATCCATTCTCTGTATCTGTTTTGTTTGTCTGTCTGTCTCTCTTTCTCACACACACACACACACACACACACACACACACACAGATTATATTGCTAGGTTTTTGATTATTTAATCTCCCCCTTCTTTTTGTCAATACTGGAATTTGAACTCAAGGTCTGCACTTGCTAAGCAGGCCTCTACCATTTGAGCCATCTCTATCCCTTTATGCTTTAGCTTTTTAATACTCTCACATTTATGCCTGGAGCAGCCTGGACTACCATCCCCCTATTTACACTTCCCACAGAACAGAAATATCAGGACATCACAACCAGTCTGGCCTCAAGCCAAGATCCTTCTCATCTCAGCCTCCTCAGTTGATAGGATGAGATTCCTGAACCACTACATCTGACATAATCATCTACTTCTTTTATTTTTAATGTATTTACTTTTTTTCTTTGTGTGTGTGTGTAGAGACAGAGTCTTACAGACTTTCCTGCCTGGTCTGGCTTCAAACTATAGTCCTCAGATCACAGCCTCCTGAGTAGCTAGGTTTATAAGAGTGAGCCACCAGCATCTGGCTGAGAGGATTTCTGTATTAACAACTATCTTCATGTTTCAGTTGGAATTTGAGCCAAGCACGCTGTTTTGACTATCATGGCTTGTATACTGCACCTCTCCATGACTGCTTCTTCTTCCAAGAGCCAATGTGAGGACTAAATATGATCTTTATCCTGCCTACAGAGCATGCTCAGTTAGTGTATTACAAATAAACGATGACTGTACAGTAGACCCTTATTATCCATGTATATGTGGTTCCAAGGAGACTAGCAGAGGGTAAATGGTGAATGTATAAGATGCAGAGTTCAGTACTCTATAAAATTACTTAAAGTTATCTCTCCCTTACTTAGATCTGAGTATCCATAACTTGAAACTACAGGAAGTAGGTAGGCTACATTATGGTCATAAAAATTACTGTTGCGCCCATTAATACTGCTCACAAAACTTGATCTTATTTCATGTTTTGGGTGTGTGTCAGTCCTGAGTCTTGAACTTAGGGTCTGAATGCTGTCCCTGAGTTTTCTTTGTCTGTGTGTGTGTGTTCTACCATTTGAGCTACAGGTCCACTTCCAGCTATTTGGTGGTTAATTGAAGATTAAGAGTCTCATGACTTTCCTGCCCAGGATGACTCAGAACTGTGATCTTCAGATCTCAGCCTCCTGAGTAGCTAGGATTACAGTCATGAACCACCAGTGCCTGGGTAAATTTTTGCTTTTGAAAGTTGTTTTAAAATTATTCTCAAAATTCAAAACAAACCTGGGCAGGAAAATTCATGAGACTCTACTCTTCAATTAACCACTAAGAAGCTGGAGATGGAGCTGTAGCTCAAATGATAAGAGCACTAGCTTTGAGCAAAAAAAGCTCAAAGGAAGTGGCACTGTGGCTCAAGTAGTAGAGCACTTGCCTTGAGCTGAAGAGCTGAGGGTAGGTGCCCAGGCTCAGAGTTCAAGCCCCATGACCACAAAAACAAATAAACAAACAAAAAAAAGCTCAGAGACAGTGCCCAACCCCTGAGTTCAAACCCCAGGACTGGCACAAAAAAAGGGATACTTAGACTATTTGAAAGATGCACCTTATTTGTTGAATGACACATAGAATAGCTTGACAAGGTGTCTGGCACAAAATGAACAATCAGCAAGTGCTGATTAAATAAATAATAAATGTAGAGGTAGGAGCCTGAAATATAATATCCACAGTAGGAATGAAGGTAAGATAGATAGATAGATAGATAGATAATTATATATAGATGCCATATATATATAATAGATGGCATATATTTTTCCCCACAGGTAAAGTGTACAGGGATGTATGCCTAATTATATAGATACACAAAGTAAAGAAGTCCAAGAATGATGGTCAAATTTTAAGCTTGAATGTCCTATGAATATCACTAATTAGGGAAAATGTAAATTTGGGGGGAAATGAGTTTGCCTGGTTTTCTTTTTTTCTTTTTGGTCAGTCGTGGGGCCTGAACTCTGGGCCTGGGTGTTGTCCTTCAGCTCTTCAGCTCAAGGCTAGCGCTCTACCACTTGAGCCACAGTGCTACTTCCATGAGTTTGCCTTTGAGCATGCTGAATTAGAAGTTTTGGGGTAGTTTTTTGTTTTTGGGTTTTGGAGTAGCTTTTTTTTTTTTTTTGGCCAGTTTTGGGGTTTGAATTCAGGATCTGTGTTCTGTCCCTTGCCTTTTTTGCTCAAGGCTGGTGCTCTACCACTTGAGAACAGATCCATTTCCAGCTTTTTGCTAGTAAAATGGAGATGAGTCTCACAGACTTCCCTGCTCAGGCTGGCTTTGAACTACCATCCTAAGATTTCAGCCTCCTGCATAGCTAGGATGGCAGGTGTGAGCCACCAAAGCCTGCCTGAACTAGGAATATTGATAGTTTATGTAGAGATTTCCAGCGAAAAATTCACATCTATGTGAGTAGAAAGTAAGGATACTATGGAAGGGGCAAAAGGAAATAAAAGCAAGCAAAGACCTGTGAGTCATCTGTGTTTATAGGGCAGCTGACACCAGACATGATGCCATTATCCTAGTGCAGCATATAACCAACGTGATTACAGCCCAAATTACAGAAGGTAATTTTACTCCAAGCACTGCTAACTGTGCCTTTCAGAGACTCAACATTTCAGTCATCTAAAGGAGTATTACACAGCTGTCCTTCCATCAGTTGACAATCTTGTCTGTGGATCTGTGTCAGCAAGTTTGAATCTATATGTTAAAGAAAAAATGGGAGTTAAAAAGCCAATACAAGCTGGGTGTCAGTGGCTCACATCTTGTAATTGTAGTTAGTCAGGAAGCTGAAATCTGAGGACAAGGTTCAAAGCCAGCCTGGGGGGTAAAAAAAAAAAAAAGCCCATGAGATTCTTTTTTTTTTTTTTTGGGGGGGGGGTCCAGTCGTGGGGCCTTAACTCTGGGCCTGGGCACTGTCCCTCAGCTCCTCAGCTCAAGGCTAGTGCTCTACCACAGCGCCACTTCCAGCTTTTTCTGCTTATGTGGTGCTGAGGAATTGAACCCAAGGCCCCATGCATGCAAGGCAAGCGCTCTACCACTGAGCCACCTTCCCAGCCCCCCCCCCCCAATGAGATTCTTATCTCTAATTAACCTGCAAAATGCTGGAAGTGGATACGTGGCACTAGCCTTGAGCAAAGAAGGTGACAAAGAGAGAGCTCAAGACTTGAGTTAAAGTCCTCAGTAATGGCATATGGGACAGTAGATGTAGCTCAGTAGTAGTGTGCTTGCCTAGCATGCACAAAGCCCTGAGTTCCATTCCTTAGTACCACATACACACACAAAAAAACCCCAGCCAGAAGTGGTGCTATGGCTCAAGTGGTAGAGTGCTATCCTTGAGCAAAAGAAGCTCAGGGACAGTGCTCAGGCAACCCCAGGACTGGCAAAAAAAAGTAATGGCATATGCACCAAATACAAAATCCAAATCCACCACATACAAAAAAAGAGTCTGAGACTAACCACTATAATCCTAACTACTAGGGAGACCAAGATCTGTTAATCCCAGTTCAGAGCCAGCTAAGGAAGACAAATCCAAGAGATTCTTACCTCCAATTAACCAGCGAAAAGCCAAAAGTAGAAGCTGTGGCTTGAGTGGTACAGTGTAATCCTTGAGTGAAAAAGTTTGGGCCCCAGGATGAGCACCAAAAAAACCCAAAATCTTTCCATATATTTACAATCATTCTGTCTGTAAGAACTGCTCACCATACTCCTTCCTTTTTAATTTTCCTCCCACTGCAAATAGTCTTTTGCTATTTTCCTACACACACATTTGGGGGAATAAATTCTGTTTGTCCAACGGATTCATCCTCTGTGGCATCTGGGGTTTATGTCCCACCAGGAAAGCTGCTCTATATCCCCCACACCAGTGTTTCTTCCTTGTCCCTGAAAAACTCCTGCTACCACTAAGCCCAAATGCAGCAAGTCCCACCTCTGCATTCACAGCTCCTAATACCTTTTTGGCACTTCTATTCTTTAATATGAACAGTTAGCCAACAATCAAAAGATTCTGATAAATATAATGATACAGAAAAGGGGGTAAAACAGAAAATGTGTAAGGAAGATTTCAAAGTGAAGACAACTTGTAAAACAACTTTGTCCTTGCATGATGACAATGTATAATCAGGAAACAAGGCCAAGCATGTCTACTCTTTTTATTTCTTGGTGCTGGTACTGGGACTTGAACTCAGGGCCTGGGTGTTGTCCCTTAGCTCTTTCACTCAAGGATGGCACTCTACAACTTGAGTCACAGTTCCATTACCAACTTTTTCCTGGTTAAATGGATATAAGGGTCTCCTGGACTTATCTGCCTGAGCTGGCTTTAAACCTCGATCCTCAAATCTCAGCCTCCTGAGAAACTACAATTATAAGCATGCAACATCAGTGCTTGGCTCAGACCTTCTATCTTGAGAACTCTATACTGCCACTGAAAAGATCCTAACATTGAGAAGTTAGTTAAACATAGAGAATTAAACTTCAGGGTTTAATTACAAATACCCCTACCCATATCCAGATCAAAAATACTGTTACCAGGCACTATCTATAATCCTAGCTACTCAGGAGGTTGAGATAAGAGGAATGCAGTTCAAAGCCAACCCAGGCAGGAAAGTCCATGAGACTCTATTCTCCAGTTAACCACAAAAAAAGCTGGAAGTGAAGCTATCATTCAAGTGTTAGAGTGATAGACAAGCAGAAAAGCTTCAGGACAGCACCCAGACCCTGAGCTTATGCCCAGGACTGGTGCACATGCATACATACACACAAACCTGTCATAAATATAAAACTTTTATACTATCTTCCTTACATTACTTAACACCTTAGAGTGAGAAGAGAATCAAAATATCTTTTAGCCAGGCACTGGTAACTTATGCTTGTAATCTTAGCTAGATAGAAGGCTATTGAGAGGATTGTAGTTCAAGGCCAGCCTAGGAAGAAAAGTCTACAAGACTCTTTCTCACCCAAGAGTAGAACACAGTGGCATGTGCCTGTTTTCCCTGCTATGTTGGAGAGCTTAAAATAGGCACATCACGGTCCAGGTACACATCTAGGCTGGAAACAAGACTCTATCTCAATAATATTTCAATAATAACCAGCAGTAGAGTGTCTGCCTAGCAAGAATAAATTCCCGAATTAAAACTACAATACAGGGAGGGAGGGGGGGATGGGAGAAAATGAGGGAGGGATAACACTGTTCAAAAAGAAATGTGCTCATTACCTTACTTATGTAACTGTAACCCCTCTGTATATCACCTTCACAACAAAATTTAAATTGAAAAAATAAAACTCCAGTCCACAAAAATGGAAACAAAAAAATCACCCAAGTTCTCCGTTAGCAGATGATTTACATATTAATGGTGAAAATCACCCAATCTTTACTGTATTCCTAAATACCGCAACAGGTACTTCTTAACATGATTCTTTAAAAGAGTTAAAGATAAAATACAGGGGCTGGAAATATGGCTTAGTGGTAGAGTGCTTGCCTAGCGCATGAAGCCCTGGGTTCGATTCCTCAGTACCAAATAAACTGAAAAAGCCGGAAGTAGCTCTGTGCCCTATGTAACGGAGTGCTAGCCTTGAGCAAAAGCTCAGGGACAGGCCCTGAGCTTCAGTCCCCAAGATTGACTACACACACACACACACACACACACACACACACACACACACACACATGTAAATAAAATATAAGGCCAGGTGCTGGTGGCTTAGGCCTGTCAGGTCTGTAATTCTAGCTACTCAGGAGGCTGTGATCTGAGGATCATAGTTTGAAGCCAGCACCACACAGACTTTCTGTGAGACTCTTATCTTTACTCCCCCAAAACCAGAAGTGGAGCTGTGGCTCAAAGTGGTAGAGTGCTAACCTTGGGCAAAAATATTCCAGGACAGAGCCCAGACCCTGAGGTCAAGCCCCATGACTAACAAAAAAATAAAAATGGGAAGGTGGCTCAGTGGTAGAGTGCTTGCCTTGTATGCATGAGGGCCTTGCTTTCGATTCCTTAGCACCACATAAGCAAAAAGAAAAAAGCCGTAAGTGATGCTGTGGCTCAAGTGGTAGAGCGCTAGCCTTTAGCTAAAGAGCTGAGGGACAGCACCCAGGCCCAGAATTCAGAACCACGACCGGACCCCCCCTAAAAAAATAATAAAAATATGTAAGCTATTCTTAAGATATTTAAACTTAAACAAGGAAATACGAGAAAACATCACATCATCAGAGAATGCCAAATTCTAGCAGTGCCTGCCATGCTACATTAAAGATAGTATAGACACAGAGAACTAATTTGCAGAATGAGAAAAACAATTTCAGCATCTATTATTTATGAAATTTTTTTGATGACATTATGTTAAAATCCTCCCTACTTGAATTTCACAACTGGTCCCTGTGACTGGCCCCTTATCACCCTAATTTTACACTTTTTTTTTTTGCTAGTCCTGGGACTTGAACTCAGGGCCAGGGCATGTCCTTGAGCTGCTCAAGGCTAGTGCTCTACTACTGCAGCCACAATGATACTTACAGCTATTTTCTGAGTAGTTTATTGAAAATAAGAATCTCACAGATTTTTCTGCCTGAGCTAGCCTCAAACAGCAATCCTTAGATCTCAACCTCGTGAGTACCTAGGATCACAGGTATGAGCCACCAGTGCCAGCTACAGGAGTCTTTAAAACTAGAACAAGATGGGCATTGGTGGCTCACACCTGTTCTCCTAGCTACTCAAGAGGCTGAGATCTGAGGATGGCAGTTCCAAGCCATTCTGGCAAGAAAGACCATGAGACTCTCATCTCCAATTGACCACCAAAAAGGCAGAAGTAGAGCTGCATCCCAAGTAACAGAGTCTGCAAAAAAGTGTTCAGATCCCAAGTTCAAGCCCCAGGACCAGCACAAATACATGCATACATGCATACATATATACATACATACATAAGACTGGGGTCCTCTGGTGGCTCACTCTTGTAATCCTAGGTACTCAGGTGACTAACATCTGAGGACTGTGGTTTGAAGCCAGCCCATGTAGGAAGGTCCTTGCAACTCCTATATCCAATTAACCACCAAAAGGCAGAAGCAAAGCTGTGGCTCAAGTGGTAGTACACCACCCTTGAGTGATAAAACTATCAGAGAGCACCTAGGCCTCAAGTTCAAGCTCAAGTATTGGCACAAAAATAAAGAGATTTTAGGCATAAGCAAGCTTATCCAAGATCAGTTACCAAGTGGCAGAATCAAGAGTCAGTCACAGCATTGTCTGACCACAAAGACCACACTTTTTCATGACTTAGCACTTTGTTATTCAAACTAAATCTGAATTGGGAAGCTGGAGTGGCAGTGCACACTTGTAATCCCAGAACTAGGGAAGTTGAAGCAGGGAGGATCACTGAAGGCCAGAAATGATGTCAGTCTGGGCTACACAGTGAGGGCCTTCCACCAGGGAGGATAAGCCCTGCTGGTGTAGAGCAGAGTATCACCTGTGTATTTCCTATGGCATCTTGTCTATTACACACACAGTAGGTGCTAAAGGCAACTGCTAAAGAAAGAATATGCTCTTTTGTTTCTTTTTAGGTCTGAGATAGGGACTTAAACTCAGTACCTGATGCTTTTGTTCATTGGCTAGCACTCTACCAACTGAGCCATGCCTCCAACCCCAAGAATCTGTTCCTTTACAAAAAGAAAGAAAAACAAAAAGAAAATTCAAAGGATTCTGCCCATGGAAGACAGATCAGATCACTTAATGAATTAAATGCATTATTGGAGAAAGTGACATTACAAGGTCCTCATATTTTAAAGTAATGGCATAAATGCATAAACAACCAAGGGTTATTAGTGATTACTTTTAAAAAATGAGCTTATCAACTAAATGTTTAATGAGATAAGAACAACCAACAGTGCGGATAAGTTTTGTGGGTTTTTTTTTTTTATTGAGGCACAACAAGGCATTGTAACTTGCCCGAACTTGAGGCAGTCAGTTTAGTAAGCTGAACTTTAATACAGTTAAAGGATTAAGTGCAAACGATATACATTCACAGCCTGACTATGAGGCTACAGCACAACTTATAAAGTGCCAGGTTAGTGCTGTCATTCGGGTGAAATTTCCCACCTAGGGAGGAAAACAGAAAAAAGTAAGGACCTCCTCCTTTCTCTAGGAATGAAACCATTTTCCTAAACCAGTCACCAGGGCAAGGATTGTTTTCCTTCCTTCCCTCTCACGCATTTGAACACCATCCATTCTTTCATGGTCAATTCAATACCAGCTCAATCTTGATAAAGAAGATAGCCTGAAAATGTAGAGTATTTCCAGCTACTTCCATAAATGGCTCCCCTGTGCAAGCGTAGCCATATTTGGTCTCCCTGCAAGAGTTGAAGAATTGCATGGTTGCTAGCTGTCTCATGATCAGGAGCACCATCATTGGCATAGGCAGACACCAAGACCTCCTCGTTCTTCATGAGGTTGACATACAGGGGCACATTCACTGCCAGCTTCAGCATGTGGAAAATGAAGACGTAAGTGCCATTCACAGGACAACTGAATCTACCCAGCTGAAGATCAAAGGTCTCTCCCAAGTTGTTTAGCAGAAGATCAAACACAATCGGTTGGTCCAAAGACCCAGGGGCCAGGTTGGAGGTTCTGGCTGCTGAGAAGGCAACTCGCATCTGCTGAGGCAGGGGATAGACATGCACCGGCATAACGGTGGCCGCTGGGTTTGTCACTGGCACATCCACAGGAGTCATGCTACGAGAGTCTCCTTGTCCAGAGTCAGCGCTGTGAAAGGTGTCGTCGCGCTCTGGGCTGCTCACCTGCGAGGAGTCACTCCACCCTGCTGTTTTATTAGCAACAGTGAGTTTCTCATAATGAAGCAGTTAGCTTTGAACACAACATTTAACATTAGTTGGCTACTGAAACACAGATAAAAATACATTTAATAGTAAATTCCAAAGCAATAAAATGTGACTATAAACTTTCTTAAAAACCTCTTTTTTGTCCAATAGGCTTTTATGATGCTATTCTAAAGCCACAAGGGACCTATATAATCTTATCTGATTGCCTCTTTTGGGCCCCAAAAGGTTAAACTTCCCAAATGTAGCTAAGATTAACCAACATTAAATTTAAAAAAAAAAACAAGTGCTATTTTTTGGGAGGGTGATACTAGAGCTTGACTTGGGTCTTGTACTTGTTAGGCAGGTATTCTAATACTTGAACCATGTCATTAACCCTTTTTGTCTCTATTTTTCAATATACAGTCCGGAGTTTAGGTCCACAATCCCATTTATGCCTCCTATATAATTGAGATGAAGATGAACCACATGCTCAACTTTTGTTTTTGTGTTGTTGGTCATGGGGCCTGAACCCTGGGCCTGGGCACTGTCCCTCAGTTCTTTAGTTCAAGGCTAGCGCTTTACCACTTGAGCCACAGTGGCTTTTTCTGCTTATGTGGTGCTGAGGAATGGAATCCAGGGCCTCATGCATGCAAGACAAGCACTCTACCACTGAGCCACCTTCCCAGCCCCCATGCTCAGCTTTTTATTGGTTGAGATGGGATTCTCAAAGAATTTTTTGGCCTGGGCTGAGCTTAAACCATGACCCTCCTAATCTGTGCCTCCCAAACAACTAGGGTTAAGGACTAAACCAACATACCCAGATTTGGTAATAATTTTCTCAGTTTTACTGAGTCTTTTCATAGTCCCTTGCATTAAAAAAAAAATGTTTCTAGCCTGGCTAGAAACTGGTAGCTCATGCCTGTAATCCTAGCTACTCAGGAACCTGAGAACTGAGGATTACAGTTCAAAGCCAGCACGATCAGGAAACTACTCAGAAAAAGCCAGAAGAGGCACTGTGGCTCAAGTGGAAGAGTGGTAGCCTGAGTAAAACAATCTCAGGAATAGTGCCCAAGCCCAAAATGCAAGCCCCAGGACTGGCAAAACAACAACAACAAAATGTGTTTCTAGTCATGTGTCCAAACTGTTGCTTATTCAAATCTATGTGTTCAAATCAATGTAAGGATAGTAGAGAACTAAAAGCATCCCTTTATACTATTTTTTTTTTCAAGTCAAGCAGGAACCCTTTGTACTATTTATAATATCATTCTGAAACGCTACATGAATGTATTTCAAGTAGTACAGGGAACACACACACACACACACACACACACACACACACACACACACACACACACACATATGTTAATTATCTTCTCTCTCTGTGGTTACCTTCTCTCTCTGTGTGTGTATATGTATGCATGCACCCAATCCTGTGACTTGAACTCAACGCCTGGACACTGTACTTGAGCTTTTTCACTCAAGGCTAGTGCTCTGCCACTTGAGCCACACCCACTTCCAACTTTTCACTGGTTAATTGGAGAAAAGAGTCTTACAGACTTTCCTGCCCAGGCTAGCTTCAAACTGCAATCCTCAGATCCCACCCTCCTGTGCAGCTAGGATTATAGGCATGAGCCATTAGTGCCTAGCTAAGAAAAAAAAAGTTTTTTAAACATATACTTTTAACTATATTTACATTTCTGGTTTCTATGTCCTTTCTAGTAATCTTTTATCTCCTTTAATACCTTAGTACTGTATTTAAGCAAACTGAAAACTTCAACAAGTGCTGAATGCAATGTGTTTTGGGAGCAGATTAGATAGCAGACTCCAGAATAAACTAGAAACTAGAAATAAGTCTGGGGACAAAAACTTATTAACTCAGTTCCCTTACCTCTGGAATCTGCCCGAGGGCCACCAGATGTCCCTCCTTGTTTATAACACTGCTGGAAGTTATCCTAAAATGAACACATGAATATTTACCATAACACCAAAACCACCAGATAATAATTCGTCATTACACCGCATTATTGACTGATGTCTATTTTGAGACATGGTCTCATTATATAGGCCAGGTTAGCTCAGAAATCATAATCCTGACTCATCTCATCCTCCCTGGTACTAGGATTATAGACATATATTACTGTGCTCAGCTAAAGCCTTTTTTTTTTTTTGCTGGTCCTAGGGCTTGAACTCTGGGCCTAAGCACTGTCCCTGGGCTCCTTTTGCTCTACCACTTGAGCCACAGGGCCACTTCCAGCTTTTTCTGTGATTAATTGGAGATAAGAGTCTCACGGACTTTTTTGCAGACTTTCTTGCCCTGGCTGGCTTCAAACAATCCTCAGATCTCAGCCTCCTGAGTAGGCATACAGGCCTGAGCTACCTCAGCAGTGGCTGCTAAATCCTCTTAATTCTTCATTTAGCCTTCCCCAGCAACCAAAGAAGAGATGTTGCCAAGCATCAGGAAAAACAAATGAAGGATGACAGTGGTGATTTTGCTCTACTGTTAATTAACCTGACCAATTAGATGCTATTTCCAAAATAATAAAGCATTTACAGAATACCATACAAAAAAGCACAGTGGTAGGTGATAGAAATCCAGAAGTGCAACCTGATCCTGGGTCTCAATATAAATATATATAAATATAAATATATAAACATAAATACCTCAATATAAAAGAACATGGGAAAGCCAGAACAAGAACAGACTTCTTCAAACCATCTTCTCAAACTTCAAAGACTAATACAAACTATGTTAGAGTGAGTTCTTTGTTTTATTTTTCCACATAAGAATGGAAGAGAATTATACTGTGAGTGAGTCATCAGAGGCTTATGCCTATAATCCTAGCTACTCAAAAGCCTGAGATTTGAGGATCCTGGTTCAAGGTCAGCCTGGTCCATGAGACTGAAAGTGAAGGTGTGGATCAAATGGTAAAGCACTTGCCTTAAGCTAAAAAGCTGCTAAGGAACAACAATCCAAGCCCTATTGCAAACACAAAAAAGAAAAAAAAAAGAAAAAAGAAAAAGCCAGGCATCATTGCAGGCTTATGCCTGCAATCCTAGCTACTCAGGAGGCTGAGATCTGAGGATTGTGGTTCAAAGCCAGCCTGGGCAGGAAAGTCCATGAGACTCTTATCTCCAATAAACTACTCAGAAAGGGCCAGAGGTGGCACTGTGGCTCAAATGGTAGAGCGCTAGCCTGAAGCACGGAGAGGCTCAAGGACAGAGCCCAGGCACAGAGGAAGAGAGGAAGAGAGGGAGAGGGGGAGAGAGGGAGAAGAGAGGAAGACAGAGAGAAGGATGGGGAGAGAGGGGGGAGGGGGAAAGGGAGGGAGGAAAAGGAGGAGAGAGGGACAGGAGAGGGAGACAGAGGGAAGGATGGGGAGAAAGGGGGGAGGGGGATAGGGAGGGAGGGAGAGAGAAAGAAAGAGAGAGAGAGAAAGAGAGAGAGCGGCTCAAACTCAGGGCCTCTCACTGTAGCTTATCCTTGTTGTTCAAGGCTGGTGCTCTACCACTTGAGCTATAGTTCTACTTCCTATTCTTTACTGATTAACTAGAGATAAGTCTCAGGGACTTTCCAGGCTGACTTTGAACTGTAATCCTCAAATCTCAGCCTCCCAAGTAGTTAGGATTACAAACATGAGCCACTGGTACCCAGCAGCAACATGATTAATAATGTCCTTAATGCCTGTCAAATGATTTTATCATTTTTGGGCAATTAGAAAAGCTATCCAACCCAAACTTCCCTAGGACTGACATGAAGTTCTAAAGTGAAGATTGCACTGCTACAAAACAAATGAGGACTCTGAAGTGTTTTATCAACAGTTATACTCTACTGAATAGAGATAGATATTCTTACCATTTGGGAATAAGCTGCTCCAGGATATTCTCTAGCTTGCAACTGCAGTGGGTTATAATTTCCATTGGAAATTGAAGAATGTCCTCTATAACTATCAAAACCTAATAAATAAACAACAACTTACCAAAAAAATGATGAACAAGAGCATACTGAATTGTTCAGCTTTAAAGCTAAAATGAGCTCTTAATGCTATCATTGGATTTATGTCTTAAGTAAAGGCAATCAAAATTGCTGCCACATTTAAAATCTATATTTATAAACTATTGCTAATGATTGGTAACAAGCCAGGTTCAGAAATTTATTGCTGCTGAATATAGATGGGGGGGGGGGGGGTGGTAAATGGTAGCGCTAGGTATTAAGTATTCTATAATGAAGGCAATTTGGTAGCAAGTATTTGGGCTTCTTCTTCTTCTTTTTTTTGGTTAGTCATGGAGCTTGAACTCAGGGCCTGGGAGCTGTCCCTGAGTTCTTTTGTGCTCAAAGCTAGCATTCTACCACTTTGAGCCACAGCTCACATATAAATTTCTGGTGGTTAACTGGAGATAAGAGTCTCACAGACTTTCCTGCCCAGGCTGGCGTTGAACCTCGATCCTCAGATCTCAGCTTGCTGAATAGCTAGGATTACAGGTAGGAGCCACCAGCGTCCAATGGTATTTAGTATGCTGTCTCAAGGACTTTTGCTAATAAACAAGCAGAAATCACAATACTTGGAATCCTAATTAAAACTTAAACGAGGGCTGAGAATGTAAGTGGCAGAGTGCTTGCCTTGCATGCATGAAACCCTGGGTTCGATTCCTCAGCATTACATAAGCAGACAAAGCCGGAAAGGATGCTGTGGCTCAAATGGTAGAGTATTAGCCTTGACTGAAGAGCTGAGGAACAGCGCCCAGGGCAAGGGTTCAGGTCCCATGACCAACAAAAAAAAAAAAAAGAAAAGAAAAGAAACTTAAAAGAATATCACTATTAATCACTTTGATAGTCTCAAATTCTATGTTCTTATCTGTGGCATAGTCTAATAGACAATAACTAGAAAATAAGTATTGTCTAAATTTTTTTTTGGGGGGGGGGTGTTGTTGTTGTTTTTTGTCGGCCATGGGGCTTGAACTCTGGGCCTGGACACTGTCCCTAAACTCTTCAGCTCAAGGCTAACGCTCTACCACTTGAGCCACAGCACCACTTCCAGTTTTCTGGTGGTTAATTGGAGATAAGAGTCTCATGGACTTTCTTGCCCAGGCTGGCTTTGAACTGTGATCCTCAGATCTCAGCCTCCTGAGTAGCTAGGATTACAGGTGTGAGCCACCAGTGCATAGCTTAAGTATTTTATTTTTGATGCCAGTCCTAGAGCTTGAACTCAGGGCCTGGCTACTGTCTTTGAGCTTTTTTGCTTAAGACTATCACTCTATACCACTTGAGCTATAATCCACATCTGGATTTTTTTGGTGGTTAATTGGAGGTAAGAGTCTCATGGACTTTCCTGCCCAGGCTGGCTTTGAATCACAGTCCTCAGATCACAGCTTCCTGAGTATCTAGGATTATAGGCCTGAGCTATCAGCATCCAGCTTTAATTATGACATATTTTTATCAGAGGTATATCAATTGACAAAACACAAAAAGAAATCACTCAAATATAAAAAAACAAATTCATTCCTTAAAAAACAAGATAATCAACTTTTCTACTTCAGTTCCAGAATTAATCTGCTTTTCATACAGAAGTTAGTTATGTTGTAAAGAATAGGCATATTAAAAATACTGTTTAGCCATTAATAGGTAAGTCTTTCTTAACATTATAAATAGCAATGATGAAAGGAAATAATGTAAGGTAAAACTAATTTGGATCAAGTAAATATAGAAAAAAAAACAAATTCAGGATACCCAGCAGATTCAGAACATACCTTTATAACCACCAGGAGACCGGTAGGAATTAGTGAGCAGTCTCCCACCACGAGGACATCCTCTCACAGTTCCCCGACTGCTGATGAATGGCTGAGTAGGTCTAGGGAATACATTTGTCTGAGCTGGGTAAAAGGTAAGGCTCCCATTGCTTACTTGAATAGTTCCATCAGGATGGTAAGTTGAAGCTTAAGAAAAAAGTTTTATAGAATCCAAGAGTTAACTGGTAATAAAGGACCAATAGTCTTTATGCTCAAAAGTCAATATCAAAACCTTTAAAATATTCTCTTCTCTCTTAAAAAAGAGAATCACCATATATGTGTATGTGTGTGTATGTGTGTGTGTGTATGTGTTTATGAAATGGAATGTTATTCAGCCTTACAAAGGAAGGAAATTTTGGCACACGCAACAACATGTCTGAATTCTGAGGGCATTCTGCTAAGTGAAATCAGTCAATTCCAAAAAGACAAATATTCTATGTTGACTTAGAAGAGGTATCTAGGGTAATCAGAGTGATAAAGTAGAACAGTGAATGTTAGGGGCTAGAACAAGAGGAGAAGGGGGTTAGTGTTAAATGGAGGCTGAGTTTCAGCTGAGAAGGACAAAAGGTTCCAGAGATAGATGGTGGTAATAGCTAACAACAATTTGGATGTAATGTAATAAAAACTATATGCTTAAAAATGATTAAGATGTGTCTGCCAGGTGCTGATGGCTCATGCCTGTAATCCTACATATTCATGAGGTTGAGAACTGAGGATCACAGTTTGAAGCTAGCCTGGGTTAGAAAGTCCAGGAGACACTTATCTCCAATTAAGTACAAAAAAACCTGGAAGTAGAGCTGTGGCTTAAGTAGTAGAGTGCTTGCCTTGAGCACAAGCTCAAACACAGTGCACAGGCCCAGAGCTCAAACCCCAGGACTGATACATAAAAAGAAAAGGTACTTAAAATGTTTAATTCATTTGTTCAGGCGTAAGTTTTAGAAAAATCAACAGGGGCTAAAATGCCAACACTAAAAGTCTAGGAGTGAGCAAGGCACTGGTGGGTCATATCTGTAATCCTAGCTCCTCAGAAAGACTGAGATCTAAGAATCACAGTTCAAAGGCTGCCTAGGCTGATAATTGGCAGAATCTCTTATTGCCAATTAACCACCAAAAAGCCACTAATGGGCCTGTGGCTCAAGTAGTAGAGTGCCAGCCTTGTTTGAGAAAAACCAAGTAGAAAAAGCCAAGAGATAGCTCAAAACCCAGAGTTCAAGCCCCAGTACTGGCACCAAAAAAAAAAGTCGAGAAGTGCTTCTTACATTAATATGTATAATTCAGAGCAGCATGAAAAAATCTAAAGCCATAATCAGAAAAAATTAAAAGCATAATTGAGAGCAGCATGAAAAAACAAAAGCCATTGGGCCTTAAAATTAACTAGGGTCTACGCATAACAAAGCACTCCGTTTAAAGTTTTAAAAGTATAAAATATACAAAGTTATTTGCAAGGATTTTTTTTGTATGGGGTGCTATGTAAATTTTGTATTGTTAACAGGTAAAACCATGAACTCGATGCCAGTAGCCTGTAATCCTAGCTATTCAGGAGGCTGAGATCTGAGGATTGAGGTTCAAAGCCAGCCCAGGCAGGAAAGTCTGTGAGATTCTAACCTCCAACTAACCACCAAAAAACTGGAAGTGGCGCTGTGGCTCAAGTGGTAGAGCACTAACCTTGAGCTAAAGAGCTGAGGGACAGCACCCAGGCCCAGAGTTCAATCCCCACAACCAACAACAACAAAAAAGAGGGGCTGGGAAAGTGGCTCAGTGGTAGACTGCTTGCCTTGTATGCATGAGGCCCTTGGTTCAATTCCTCAATACCACATAAGCAGAAAAAGCCAGAAGTGACACTGTGGCTCAAGTGGTAGAGCGCTAGTCTTGAGCTGAAGAGCTAAGGGACAGCACCAGGCCCAGAATTCAGGCCCCACGACGACCTCGACAACCACGACAACCACCACCACCACCACCACCAACACCACCACCACCAACAACAACAACAAAGAGCCCCGGTGCTGATGGTTCATGCCTATAATCCTAGTTACTCAGGACTCTGAGATCTGAGGATCCTGGTCTGAAGCCAGCCCAAGCAGAGAAGCTCTTAGAAAAGGTATCTAGTGTGGTCAAAGTTTTATCTCCAATTAACCAGCAAAAAGATAAAAATAGAGGTGTGGCTCAAGTGGTAGAGCACCATCTTTGGGTGAAAAATCTAAGCAAGAACATGAGGCCCTGAGTTCAAGTTCCAGTACTGGCACAAAAAGTTAAAATGTAATGAAAGTATTGACAGGGAAAAAATATATACAGTTTTTATAGTGAATTGTAAATGGACTGAATACATTTAAAAGAATATTTATTGAAACCTGTTTGCCATGAATAGAGATGACTTATTTTGCTGTTGGTTTGTTGTTTCTTTTGCGGGGGGGAGGGGGGGAGGGTCCTGTCGTGGGGCCTGAACTCTGGGCCTGGGTGCTGTCCCTCAGCTCTTCAGCTCAAGGCTACCGCTCTACCACTTGAGCCACAGTGCCACTTCCGGCTTTTTTCTTTTTGCTTATGTGGTGCTAAGGAATCGAACCCAGGGCCTCATGCATGCAAAGGCAAGCACTCTACCACTGAGCCACCTTCCCAGCCCCCTTGCTGTTGGTTTTTTAAGTAAAGCTTCTTATTGCATAATTAGTTTGCAATGGATGCATTAAAAATAGTCCCTAAGCTTGTCACTGGTGGTTCATGCCTGCAATCCTAACTACTCAGGAGACTGAGATCTAAGGATTGAGGTTTGAAACCAGCCTGGGCAGAAAAGTCTGTAAGATTCATTTTCAATTAATCACTAAAAGCAAGAAGTGGAGCTGTGGCTCAAGTGGTAGAGCACTAGCCTTGAAAAACTAGCTCAGGGGGGCTGAGAAGGTGGCTCAGTGGTAGAGCGCTTGCCTTGCATGCCTGAGGCCCTGGATTCGATTCCTCAGCACCACATAAGCAAAAAGAAAAAAGCCGGAAGTTGCGCTGTGGCTCAAGTGGTAGAGTGCTAGCCTTTAGCTGAAGAGCTGAGGGACAGTGCCCAGACCCAGAGTTCAGGCCCCACGACCGGACCCCCAAAAAAAAAAAATCAGTTCTGTTACTCCGGGCGCTGGTGGCTCACGCCTGTAATCCTAGCTATTCAGGAGGCTGAGATCTGAGGATCGCGGTTCAAAGCCAGCCCGGGCAGGAGAGACCGTGAGACTCCTATCTCCAATAAACCACCAGAAAACGGGAAGTGGCGCTGTAGCTCAAGTGGTAGAGCGCTCGCCTTGAGCTGAAGAGCTGAGGGACAGCACCTAGGCCCAGAGTTCAAGCCCCACGACCGACAAAAAAAAAAAAGAAAAACTAGCTCAGGGACAGCACCCAGACCCACGCACAGGCAAGTACACACACACACACACACACACATACACACACACACACACACACACACACACACACACACACACATCTGAGCAAAACAAAACAATATACTAAGTTTTATCTTCAAATTAATTCAGCATTTAATATAATAAAAGAGGGCAAAGCCAGATAATTACGTCTGTGATAAAAAGATTAACAGAGGGTAACAGTGTGCAAGTATTGTACTTATTTTCCGATTTAAAATTGCAACTCATTTGTAAAACTCCTTAGTGTTAACATATATGTGTGTATACACACAGACACACACACACAGACACAGACACACACACAGACACAGACACACACACACACATACACGTATTTTTTTTTGTCAGTCCTGGGCCTTGAACTCAGGGCGTGGGTGCTGTTCAGAGCTGTTTTACTCAAGGCTAGCACTCTATCACTTTGAGCCACAGAGCCACTTCCAGTTTTCTGGTAATTAATTGAAGATAAGAGTGTTCTCACAGACTTTCCTCTCTAAGCTGGCTTCAAATATCAATCCCCAGATTTCAGCCACCTGAGTAGCTAGGATTATAGACATGAGCCACCAACATCCAGCAATAATTTTTTTTTTAAAGAAAAAAAAGCAGGTAACAGACTGGTTTCACAATCACTAACTAGGATAAGCAAACAAGTAGGTTCAAAAACAAAAGCCTACAGGTTAAATCATCCACGTTTTACTTAGAGAACATAACAAAAAGCATTACAGGGCAGAAAAGGTGCTTCTCAACCCTTCAGGAATATGTGAAGAAATGATTCTTACTAGGCAGGAAAGGACTTTGAAAGTGTTACCATCGATTTGCTTTTCAGTTCATGAACTGTTTGTCTAAATCTTGAAAATATATGCAAAGATCTTACCAGGCTCCTGAGATAGGACGGTTTGTTCTACATGAATAGCTGGCAGTTGGCACTGGGGCGGTGTCTGTGTGCTGGCTGAAGTAAAACTCTGATTGTAGCTAGGTGAGTAAGGAGGTTCTTTTAGTTCTTCTTTCCGAGGGGGCAAAGGGGCATTCACATTAAATACCTTAAAAGAGAGAGGTTACAAGAAGCTATTAGTGAAGGTTCCGAGCACAGGCATAGAGCGGACATCCACAACATTTTAAAACTTCTATCTCATGGGCAGAAGACGAACAGACATTTCTCCAAAGAAAGGCTAATGAGTGAATGACAATATGTTCAACATTATTAATTATTAGGAAAATGTAAGCCAAAACCACAGATGCCACATAATATCCATGAGGACCGCAGCTGGCAAATGACAAAAAACAAGCTAGTAGGATATGGAGAAACTGGAACCTACATACACTGCCAGCCACCATGGATAACAGTATGGTAGTTTCTCAAAAAGTAAAACTAAGCTGTGTGCCAGTAACTCACACCTATAATCCTAGATACTCAAGAGGCTGAGATCTGAGGATCACAGTTCAAAGTCAGTCTGGGAAGGAAAGTCTGTAAGACTCTTATGTCCAATTAACCACCAAAAAGCTGGAAGTGGAGGTGTGGCTCAAGTAGGAGAGTGCCAGCCTTGAGTGGAAAAATCGAAGAGACAGCACCCAGGCCCAGAGTTCAAACCTCAATGCCAGTACACACACACAAAAGTGAAGCATAAATTACCATTTGATCCACCAATTACACTTCTACAGAAAGAAATGACAAAAGAAGTGACAGCAGGGACTTGAACAGATATTTGAATACCATATTCATAGCAGCATTATTTTTAAGAGCCAATAGTAAAAACAGATAATCTAAGTATAACAGATGAACAAAACATAAACATAAAACATATGTACATAAAATGAAAATATTATTCAGTCATAAATACAGAAGCTGTCACACAGATGAGCTTCAAAAACATTGTGCTAAGTGAAACAAACCAGACACCAAAGAAAAAGAACTCCATGATTTGAGTTACATGAGGTAATTTTAATAGGTAAATTCAAATAACCTGAAGGTAAAACAGAAATCAATCAGTCCTGGCTGGAGATGGGGAGAATTAGAGTTATTATTTCATGAGTTCAGTGTTTGTGTTTGAGATCAAGAAAAAGTGCTGGAAATAATGGTATGGTTTCTCTGAATGTGCCATTGAGTTAATTGATAACACTGAATTATACACTTAGGCTGGGAATGTGGCTTAGAGGTAGAGTGCTTGCCTAGCATGCATGAAGCCCTGGGTTTGATTCCTCAGTACCACATAAATAGGAAAATCTGGAAGTGGTGCTTTGTCTCAAGTGGTAGAGTGCTAGCCTTGAGCAAAAGAAGCTCAGGGACAGTACCCAAGCCCTGAGTTCAAGCCCCAGGACTGGCAAAAAAAAAAAAAAAAAAAAAAAAAGAATTATACACTTTTTTTTTTTTTTGGGGGGGGGGGGGGAGGGCATCAGTCATGGGGCCTGAACTCTAGGCTGGGCGCCATCCCTGAGCTGTTTTTTGCTCAAGGCACTAGCCTACCACTTGAGCCACAGTGCTACTTCCAGCTTTTTCTGCTTATGTGGTGCTGAGGAATGGAACCCAGGGCCTCATGCATGCAAAGCAAGCACTCTACCACCGAGCCACCTTTCCAATGATACACTTTAAAATAGCTAAAATGAAAAAGTTATGTTTTTTATATATATTTACGTTATGTACCACAATAAAGAAACAGAATTCTGATTTCTACCAGAAGGGAAACTAAATAGTAAAAGTTAATCCTTCTATCATAATAATGCTCACTGAGCATAAAAGTCATTCAGGAGAAAGGGTCCTTTTTATTAAAACAAAATAAAACAAAAAAAACTAAAAGGAGGCTCACTGAAGTGGTTTCACACCTGTAATCCCAGCTACTCAGGAGGCAAGGACTAGGAGAACTCCATTTTAGTCAATTAAAACAGCTTAGCAGCCATCAACAGGAGGATCCTGGTCTGAGGCCTCTTCTTGGCAAAAAAAATCAAATTCTACTTAAAAGTAAAAAGGGCTAGGAGCATGGCTTAATTGGCACAGTATCTACCTAGCAAGTGTGGAAGGAAGGAAGGAAGGAAGGAAGGAAGGAAGGAAGGAAGGAAGGAAGGAAGGAAGGAAGGAAGGAAGGAAGGAAGGAAGGAAGGAAGGAAGGAAGGAAGGAAGGAAGGAAAGGGAGGGAGGGAGGGAGGGAGGGAGGGAGGGATGGAGGGAGGGAGGACGGGCTAGAAGATCTAGAGATACATATCTCAGAGGTGGGTTCAATCTCCAACAAGGAAGGGGGGTGGGAATAATGAAATAATTTGCCATTTACTAAATTACCACATGGTAGGCCATGACCTTCTAGCTTCTGGCAAACAGTCATAAAAATAACACATGTATTACTACTCTCTGGCTTCTTGATCCCACTCCCTTTTTCCTTACTGTGCATGGAAGCTGATTTGTGTGTGTAAGTGTGCGTGTGTGTGTGTGTGTGTGTGTGTGTGTGTAAGTGTGTGTGTGTGTGCGCGCACGCGCGCCATTCCTGGGGCTTAGACTCTGGGCCTGGTCACTGTCCCCAAGCTTTTATGCTTGAACTTGAACTACAACTAAACTTCCAGCTTTCTGTGGTTAATTGGAGATAGAGTCTCATAGATTTTCCTGCCCAGGCTGGCTTCAAACTGCAATCATCAGATCTCAGTCTCCTAAGTACAGCTAGGATTACAGTCCTGAGCCACTAGCACCCAACCAAAAACTGATTGTCTCTCTGTCCCCTACCTCTACCTCTGTGAGCATTCCCTTGTTAGTTTTCATTGCTAAACCCACTAATTAAAAACTGTGCCCAACTCCATAAATACTAGCTAGCTTCATAAATGAGTGAATAAGAACTAATTTGAACTTAACAGGCTTCAAACAGGAAGAGCAGACAGAGGCCTAAGCAAATGGTACTGACAGGCATGTCTAAGTCAGCCTAGAGGATGAGTCTGACAAGTTACACAGGACTTCAAAAGGTAAAAACCTCAATTTCATTTGTAATGGACTATTGATTCACATTTGTTTGTGGTCATTTTCCCATCCTAGTACTGGGGCTTGCACTCAGGGCCTGGGTGCTTTCCCTTAGCTTTTTCCTCAAGGTTAGCACTCTATCACTTAAGCCAAGGCTCTACTTTTAGCTTTTTACTGGTTAAACTTATGTCTAGCACCTCATTGAATTTCCCTTTTCTTTCGTCAAATTTAAGAGTGAACAGTTGAGCTGGGAAAGTGGCCCAGTGGTAGAGTGCTTGCCTTGCATGCATGAGGCCTGGGTTTGATTCCTCAGCACCACATAAGCAGAAAAAGCTGGAAGTGGCACTGTGGCTCAAGTGGTAGAGTGCTTGCCTTGAGCTGAAGAGCTGAGGGACAGCGCCCAGGCCCAGAGTTCAGGCCCCACGACCGGCAAAAAACCAGTTGCTGGATGCCAGTGACATGCCTATAATCCTAGCTATCCATGAGGCTGAGATCTGAGGTTCACGGTTCAAAGTCAGTCCAGACAGGAAAGTCCATGAGACTTATCTCCAATAAATGACTCAGAAAGTAGCATTGTGACTCAAGTGGGAAAGTGCTAGGCTTAAACAAAAGAATCTCAGGGACAGCGGTTAGGCCCAAAATTCAAGCCCCAGGACTGGCAAAAAGAAAAGAAAAGGTAAATCCAAAGTGGCCCTGTGCACCATCAGGGAAAGAAGGAAAGCAAGCCAAGTAACTGACCATGCACTGAGAAGTCCCCCAGCCTATCTCCCAGCACTGTGTCTGTTCCCACTGCTACTCCATGGCCTCACTGCAAATAAGCTGGAGTGGAACACAAGGCCCTGTAAAGAAAAGAACTGAATAGCTCACTAAGGGGTTTTCCTTTGGGAAGAACTATTGTATGGTACTCTTGTGTTTCGATAAAATATAAATCCAGTTTTAACTACAGTTTGTAGAGAAATACTTAGTCATTTAAAACACTACAAAAAACTAAACATAAAACAAAGACCCTCAGAACCAGCAAGATCAGGGTGAAGTTATAGAAAGATTCTACGATGACAAACACCCAAGTACCTGTCCTTATTCCAGGCTCCCCATCACTGTCACACTATTAGTCATCATCACTACTGTTGATGCCAGAAAATAATGTTTCTCACCCATGTATTATGCTAGTTTTCATTTTTCTTCCTGGTGTGAATGTGCTGGGTATTAAACCACCCACACATTTTGATGGTTTACCACGTCTGCCTGCTAATTGTCACAAAGGAAACAATGTTTGAATACACTTACTGAAAAGTCAACAGGTTATGGATTTAATATTCCTCTATCACCAACAGTATTTCCATTGGATAAAATCTGTAAATACTACTGGCCCAAATAAGAGTGGTACAAATGGCAGATTTTTCATATAAAGTCAGCAGACTTAAGAGAAACAATGAGTCTTCAATGGAACACTGGACTGCAGTCCTCATCTTAGATTCATACTCACTGTCTGCATGGCTTGAAAGGGCGCTGTGTTCATGGCTAGTGAACTACTTGCTGGAGGTGACTGGAAGCCCTGTTCAGTGCCCTTTGACACAGGAGGGTTGGGAGACACCAGGCAAGATGGAGGCTTGCTTGGGGGAACTGCAGCCTGGAGAGGAGAAATGCACCATCAGCCAATTACCTGCCATATAACAAGCAGTGAACTTACACTCAACCCCAAACTCACAAAAGTCAGCAATTCTTTAGGCTGGCATTTGAATGCAGGAATGCAAGACAATAGCTTTTGCTTGCAATTTCAAATCTCAGTTGCTGAGGAGGCACACTAGTATTTGCTTTGCACGGCTTGCTGACTGAGCCAAAGAGTCTCCCTAATAATCAGTCTAACAAATGAGGGGCTCAACTTTTTACAAGCACGTAGATCTTTCAAATTGTGAAATCCTATTTTTGAATAAAGAATCGAATAGCATTAAAACTTTATCCAACACAATTTGACCTAGGAAATACCTGGGGTTAGAATCCTAAGTGTTACTGTTTAAAGACACCCTAGTGGATTTTTAATTCAGCTGCCGGAAGAAAACCAATCCTGTTCTGAGTAATCAAAAAAACAATCTAGTTGTTGACATACAGATGTCAAAATCTTAAAAAGATAACAGAATCCAATCCTAATCAGATTATGAAGCAGATAACTGTGAGTCACTAACCAACAATCACTTCCTCCTTTTCTTTAGAAGAACCAGGTTTGTAGGAGAGGAACATAAAATAAATACATTGAAAGAATTATTAAAGTAAAAAAGGGCTGTCTCAATTTTGACCAAGTTAGCACCATAAAAGCAAATTATTATTTATGCTTTCTTTTTTTTTGGGGGGGGGGGAGGGTTCGGTCATGGGGCCTGAACTCCAGGCCTAGGCGCTGTCCCTCAGCTCTTCAGCTCAAGGCTAGCACTCTTACCACTTGAGCCACAGTGCCACTTCCAGCTTTTTTCTGCTTATGTGATGCTGAGGAATCAAACCCAGGGCTTCATGCATACAAGGCAAACACTCTACCACTGAGCCACCTTCCCAGCCCCTATTTATGCTTTCTTATATTCTAGAAATGAATACATATTCATATACAATAGTTCATCCCAAAGCAAAACCTAATTCTTGCTAAATTGTCCTCCAAAATTCTCAAGACTTTGCTCAAATGGCAAAAACTACAAAAACAGCTCTGAGCACCTGTGGCTTATGCCTAAAATCGTAGCTACTCAGGAGGCTGAGATCTGAGGATCACAGTTCAAAGCTAGCCTGGGCAGGAAAGTCCATGAGATTCTTATCTCCAATTAACCACCAAAAACTAGAGTTGTGGCTCAAGTGGAAGAGCTACAGCCTTGAACAAAAAAAGCTCAGGGACAGAGCCCAGGATATGAGTTCAAGTTCCAGAACACACATGTGCAAGCATACACACACAGAACTAAAAGCATGACTAATAACTGTCAAAGTGCTTTTTGAAAAGACTGAACAGAGACTAATTCTAACTGAATTAATATTAATACTATAAAAGTTAAGACATCAGTTATATTTCTAAGAGATTTTTCTCTTAAGTATTCCTTCAGTATTGTACAACGAGAAACTTGACTTAGTCTTACTTACAATTTTGCACTTTTTCCTTTTAAAAATCAACATATATTACATATGTGAAGGTAGTAAGTAAATATAAATCTACTTATGCAGCCATTAGAAATGACAAAATAATGGCATTTGCAGGGAAATGGATGGAGCTAGAAGGAATTATGTTGAGCGAGGTAAGCCAAGAGCAAAGAGACAAATGGTACATGGTCTCCCTGATAAGTGGATGCTAAATCCAAAATGTTAGGGATACGACAAAACTAACAGGACTTAAGAAACAAAGAACTCCCACTCATCTGGTCGAACCACTACTAAATATTCCCATGCTGCTGATCACATGTATGGTATATAACATGTGAACACCGTTATATGTTATAGACTGTGATAGACAATTTGCTCCAGGAAAGTTAGAATGAACTTGTGACTTTAAATGAGCATCATTACTCCACAATACTGTGAAATTCGGGAAATTATGTAATCATTTAATCACAATAAAAAAAAAAAAAGAACTTCGGGGAAGGTAGGGAGGGAAGGGATGGTAGGGAGAAAACAATGGAGGGGGTAACAATGTTCAATAGGAAATGTACTCATTACCTCACTCATGTAACTGTAACCCTCTGTATAGTATCTTTACAATAAAAAAAAAATATATATATATATATAAATCTACTTATATGGGACAGCCACGATAAAGTACCCTGTATAAATCTTGGAAGACCAATATCTATAGAAAGTAATATATAATCAATACAAATACCACATCATTCAACTTATCATGCCTATAATTCATAAGACGGTTCTACTTTATTTTGGGGGGGAAGAGAAAGGGTTGGTCATGGGGCTTGAACTTAGGGTCTGGAAGCTGTAACCGGAACTTTTGCAATCAAGACTTAGCACTGTAACCTACCAAGCCATATCAGGTTTTCTGGTTAATTGGAGATAAAAGTCTCACAGGCTTTCCTGCCACAGCTGGTTTCAAACTGTGATCCTCTGATCTCAGCCTCCTGATTACAGGCATTAGCCACCAGCACCTTATTAATTCTTTTAGACAGGAAAGAAATGAAGACAATTGCTTGCCTATGTAATTGTAACCCTTCTGTATGGTATTTTCACAATTAAAAAAAAAAGAAATGAAGACAATTGGTATTTAGCTACCTTAGCAGTCTGTGAGGTCATAAAATCTGCTTCAGATCCTGATGAAGCCTGATTAGTCATCAACAAGCAAGCATCTGAACCACAGGTAACTGGAGAAGTAGCCTAGACACAGGAAGGTATACATTGTAAAAGGCATGTTTTCTTTATTTTTATTTTTTTGTGCCAGTTCTAGGCTTGAACTCATGCCCTGGTAGCTGTCCCTGAGCTTTTGTGCTCAAGGCTGGCACTCTGCCACTTGCACCACAGCTCAAGGACAACATCCAGGCCCTGAGCCCTGAGTTTAAGCCCCAGGACACACACACACACACACACTCTAAAATGACCAGAAGGCCTGAGTTTAAGCCCCAGGACACACACACACACACACACACACACACACACACACACACACACACACACACACACACACACACACACACACACACACACACACACACACACACACACACACACACTCTAAAATGACCAGAAGGCCTGAGTTTAAGCCCCAGGACACACACACACACACACACACACACACTAAAATGACCAGAAGGCCAGGGAACCTAGGGCATGTGATGTGGCAGTCAGAGATCTCCCTTTGGTGGTTTTTTTTTTTTTTTTTTTTTGCCAGTCCTGGGGCTTGAACTCAGGCCTAGGTGCTATCCCTGAGCTTTTTCGCTCAAGGCTAACACTGTACCACTTTGAGCCAAAGCACCACTTCCAGTTTGGTGGTTAATTGGAGATAAATGTCTCCTGGACTTTCCTACCCAAGCTGACTCTGAACCACAATCCTTAAATCTCAGCCTCCTGAGTAGCTAGGATGACAGGTGTGAGCCACTGGTGCCAGGCTGTCCCTTTTGGGTTTTTTTTTTTTTGGGGGGGGGGAGGGTCCAGTCATGGGGCCTGAACTCTGGGCCTGGGCGCTGTCCCTCAGCTCTTCAGCTCAAGGCTAGTGCTCTACCACTTGAGCCACAGTGCCACTTCCAGCTTTTTTCTTTTTGCTTATGTGGTGCTGAGGAATCGAACCCAGGGTCTCAGGCATGCAAGGCAAGCGCTCTACCACTGAGCCACCTTCCCAGTCCCCCTTTGGGTTTCTAAGCACACTCTGTAAAGCATAGTTTCTCAGATTGTTAATTCTTATGAGGATGAGGGAGGAACTAGTTAACTATAGACTAAACAGAATTAGTTTCTTTTTTCAGACCCTTTCCTATGCTAATAGACTAGGTGACTTCCTAGCACAACAACAATATAATATTTTAGACAAGGCATCTATTCTTCAGGATTGCTCTTTCCTTACTAATTTAGATAACCTTTCCTTTTATAACCAATTTTTGCAACAGAAGTCATCATATAACATTTTAGGGCCACTTGTTTTTTATTTGAAACACTAGATATTCTTTTTTATTAAAAAAATTTTTTTGGGCTGGGAATGTGGCTTGGTGGTAGAATACTTGCCTCGCATGCAAGAAGCCCTGGGTTCAATTCCACAGCACCACATAAACAGAAAAAATAAACAGACGTGGTGCTGTGGCTCAGGTGGCAGAGTGCTAGCCTTGAGCAAAAGAAGCTCAGGGACAGTGCACAGGTCCTTAGCTCTTTTGCTCAAGGTTAGAACTCTATCACTTTGAGCCACAGCTCCACTTCCTGAAACACTAGATATTCTTAGAACACTTTTACCAAGTCAGTTAGATATATTAGAACCAAAAAGTCAAGTTCATTCTTGCCAAAGCAAGAGTCCTTCCATGGGTAGCAAAGAGTAAATGAAAGGCAATCCAGAGAAGTTACCTTTAATGGCTCTTGAAGAAAGTCATTTGGACTGGACACATTTTGTTCTGTAGATACTGTAGGATGAAATAACCGAGGGAGAAAAGTCAATGGACATTAATGGGAAGAAAGTGAAGTTTACATTGTCAAAGGAAGCACTGGGCAAAGAACTAGGTCGTAAGCCCCACCATATACTATAAGAGCCCAAGAATTCTTCATCTGTGCAGATGGTACAGGAGTGGGAAAGACCAAGTCTACCTGTGATAGGTGTGATGTTTTAATGTGACATGGGTGAAAGGCTTCCAAAAGAAAAAAAAACTGCCTTTTAAATATAACGTGCTGGGCACTAGTGGCTCAGGTCTGTAATCCTAGCTACTCAGGAGGCTCAGATCTGAGGATTACAGTTCAAAGCCAGACCAGACAGGAAAGTCCATGAGACTCTTATCTCCAATTAACCACCAGAAAACCAGAAGTAGCACTGTGGTTCAAGTGGTAGAGTGCTCGCCTTGAGCTGAAGAGCTCAGGGACAGCACCGAAGCCCAGCATTCAAGCCCTACAACCTACATAAATAAACTGGTAACACTGGTGAAACTGAGAGAGAAAATCTGAGGTGCCAGGAGTAGTTATTAACTAATATACTTAAGTTTCATAATTAAGTCTTAGCTGGGTCATCTAGGGTTTCTTTCTCTCTATGTATATTAACAGGCTTTGCAACTAACCACATAGTTTTCAGTTCTGTTTCTTTCAACATCCATCACTTCTGTTACATAATCTCTAGGAATAATTACTGCACCAGTCTCGTGTTGGTGTTCACTGCCCACACAGCTGGACTATGGCTATGGTTCAAGCCCCACTTGCCTAAGAAAAGCTGGCATGTGCAGAAAGCCTAGGCTGTGAAGTACCCCACTAGATTCCCATCCATGCTGCATCATCAGTGACTATATTAATCTCTGCTTTGAGGTAATCTTACTCACAGTGAGGATCCACAAGCCTTCATACTAGATTTAGAAACCAAGAGAGTCAATAAAGTTCTAGTCAGAAATCACTGCAAGGGCATTTTTTTAAACTGCAGAAACAGCTATGGGCATTTTTATTTACAGATTTGCTCCAAAAAATGCAAAAAGGTCAGTTTAAGCCATTATTGCCTAATGGCAACTTACCTAGTGATGAGAGATAGACAGGCACAACGAATAAGTTAATACAGAGGCTACTAGTTCAAGCTATCTAGAGTGAATGATTTGTAAAGGAAACAACTGTTAGCTATGGAAGTGGAGCTATGGCTCAAGTAATAGAGTGCTAGCCTTGAGCAAAAAAGCTCAGAGACAGATCCCAGGCCCTGACTTCAAGCCCCAGGACCAAAACAAAAGAAAGAACAACTACAAGCTCTAAAGCTGTTTGTTCTATGTCTCCAATGATTACATACCTAATGGGCTACCTGGCGGAGCTGATGGCGGCTGGGATGGAATTGCACTTGACGGTTTGTCAAAGTCCAGAACAGACTCCTAGTCACAAGATTTTAAATTGTGAGGATGAACAAAAACTACTCGGTTTAAAAGCTATTATCATTGTTATTCATGGAGTTACTCTTAGGTTATTAGTTGGAAGTATCTGGCTAAAGTGTAGGTAAGTAGCTATTAACTATCTCACGATGTTACTTTACTCAAGATATTAACTTACTTAAGAGTCAAAATTAAACTCTAAGCTGGATACTGGTGGCTCAGGCCTGTAATCCCAGCTACTTAAGAGGCTGAGATCCAGAAGAAGCCAGCCTGGCAGCAAAATCTATTTCATCTGCAAAATAACCAGCAAAAAGCTGTTCAAGTCAGGTGCTGGTAGCTACTCAGGAGGCTGAAATCTGAGGACTGAAGTTCAAAGCCAGACCAGGCAAGAAAGTCCATTAAGACTCTTGTCTCCAATTAACCACCAGAAAAATGGGAAGTGGCACTGTGGGTCAAGTGGTAGAGCGCTCACTTTGAGCTCAATTGCTGAGGGACAGTGCCAACATCCAGAGTTCAAGCCCCACAACCAACCAAAAAAAAAAGCTGTTCAAGTGTAGAGTGCCAGTCGGGAGCAAACAAGCAGAGCCAGCACAAAGCCAGCACAGTTCAAACCCTAGTATCAGCACAAAAACTTTAAAGTAACTGTCATACCTTAAGGTTGAATTAAAACCATAATAGCAGTCTGAAGGCCTAACTTTGGAAAGTCATTCCTGATCTGAGGTCTTAAGCATAAAACATTAATCCTAGTCTAGTCCGAACTTTGATTTCTACTATACCCAATTATCTAATTATCTAATTATCTATCTCAACCATTCACTGGATTGTGCTGCTAAACATTTTTATAATGAGAAAGCATTCTCTTCTCCTGTCTGTACATCTTGCTTCTTTCAGAGAAACCTTCCATATTTCACTTACTTATGTTATATACTTATAGTGAGCATTTTAGTTCTTTAAGAAATATATAATGTGTTTGCAAATAAACAAGGTTGGGAGTTAAATAACTCATCTTGAATATAGCTGGCAAGTGACAGGAATGGAATTTAATTCCAGTCCTAAATCAAAAGCAAAAATATGTTATTCCCTTAAAAATATATTCATTTGACTATTTCAGCCCTTCATGAATATCACACTATTCTGTAATTCTGTTAAGAGTCTGTATGACACAGTTTAAAGGTACGTTCACACAATTTTAGCATTTAACTATTGATTTTGTGCAAGCTTACAACCTGCTATGTCTGGATGCATGTTACATCCCTGGATGTATTCCAGTCTTCAATGCATGGAAGACAAGGCAGGAGCAGGTTCTCAAAGGCTCTGTACAACTACTGATGACCTATGGCAGGAATCATGCTTGAAGCACTTTCCATGTTTACTTCGCATCTTTACTCATGACACTCAGGAAGTAGTAACTATTACCTTAATTTTTCAAATAAAAAAACTGAGGCACAGGGTAAGTTACTTGCTCTGGGAGCTAGGGGCCAGCAGAACCGGACTCTTGCTCATTTGGACAGTGGAATTCATGTGCTTAACAATTTCACTGTACTGCTTGCTTCAGTTAGAAGTTAGTAGCTCCATGAATATCACTTAAGAATCTCTTTAAAAACAGCTCATACTTGCATAAAGTTACAAGTTCCTTGAATCTGGGTCATCAGATCCTGCAGTTTTTCTTTCCTCAGTATTGGATCCTTTGGAAGGGCAGAGGAAGAACCTACAGGCTGAGGCACTGGCTTAGGCACCTACAAGACAAACCCACCATGTATAAGAGTGAAATTCAAAGTCAACAGCCTAAGTCAGGAATCTTAGGTTACCATCACATCTTAATGAAACTAAAACAGCAAGGATCATTTGCTACAACTATCACAGGTAAAGAGTTTCCACATAAAGGCATTTCTTGCTGGCTGTGCCTCACACCCTTTATCCTTGTTACTCAGGGAGGCATCTTAGATCAGTAGGATCTAGGTTTTAAAGCCAGCCAAAGCAAAAAGTTTGCCAGACTACTTCTCAACCAATAAAAAACTGCAAATAATAGCATACACCTTCACTTCAGCTATGTGAAAAGCAGGAATAGGAGGACCACAGCCCAGACTAACTCAGGCAAAAAGTCAAGACCCTTTAAAAAATAATGAAAAAAAAAAAAACCAGAGAGAGCAAGAGTCATGGCTCAACCAGTAGAATGCCTGCTGGGTAAGCACAAGGTTCTGAATTAAAACCCTAGTGCTGTGGGGAAAAAAAAAAGCATTTTTAAATAATTTCAGTTTTTCCTGTTCAGAGTAACTTTAATGTAAAACAAATCTTCCTAAAATTAAAATATTCTTTTTCTAAAAGAAAGATGTTCAAAATAGAACTCCCTTGTTAAAAGAGTGTTTTCATAAAACTCCCTTGAATTATTATTGTATGATATTTTTAAAATAAACACAAAAAGCCGGACACCAGTGGCTCATGCTACTCAGGAGGCTGAGACCTGAGGATTGTGGTTCAAAGCCAGACTGGGCAGGAAAGTCCTTGGACTTATCTCCAATTAACCACCTAGAAAACTAGAAGTGGCACTGTGGCTCAAGTGGTAGAGCACTAGCCTTGAGCCTAAGGGCTGAGGGACAACACCCAGGCCCAGAGTTCAAGCCCCACAACAGACAAAAAACTCCACAAAAATTAGTAAAAAAGCCAAGTGCCAGTGGTTCATACCTGTAGTGCTAGTTATTCAGGAGGCTGAGACCTGAGGACTATAGTTCAAAGCCAGTCAGGGAAGGAAAACCCATGAGACTCTCATCTCCAATGAACATTCAAAAAAGCTGGACATGGGCTGGGAAGTTGGCTCAGTGGTAGAGCGCTTGCCTTGCATGCCTGAGGCCCTGGGTTCGATTCCTCAGCACCATATAAGCAAAAAGAAAAAACCCGGAAGTGGCGCTGTGGCTCAAGTGGTAGAGCGCTAGCCTTGAACTGAAGAGCTGAGGGACAGCGCCCAGGCCCAGAGTTCAGGCCCCACGACTGGACCAAAAGAAAAAAAAAAAAAAAACAAAAAAGCTGGACATGGATGTATAGCTCAAATGGTAGAGTTCTATCCTTGAGCAAAAAAGCTCAGGGACAGTACCAGGCCCTGAGTTCAAGACTCAGAACCAACATCAAAAAGAAAGAAAAAAAAACAAAGAAACATTTTAATAGTATTTTTATTACTGATATTGGTTACCATATTTTCTCTATGGTAAGATGCACCAATCATCTTGATTTTTCCCAAGGCAAAAATACCATTACATTAAACATACATACCATCTTTAAGATGTACATAAGTTCAAAAACATTAAGATGTATGTATATATAAGTATACACAGACCCATAAGACAAAACATACACACACTTTGAATTAAGAAGATAAATTATTACATTTTGTTAAAAATTACACTCTTGGGGACTATTACATTTATAAAGTGCTTAGCTCTCATGCTAAAATGCTAAAAGTTGTTGCATATCTCTAATTAAAAAACCTACAATACTACGATTTACAAGCACTTCTCGGAGCCATCAGCATGCCTGTCTTCATCAGTATCTCTTCACAAGTGCCAGATAAACATCTGGGCCTGTAAGATGGCCTCTCTGGGGAGAAAAGTACTACCTGTAGTGGTTAACTTTGGGTTATATAGTCTTTTGGATTTGAACTCTACTGTGTCCTAGATTATAATCATATTCTAGGCAAAGGGAGACTGCAAAGCCATACAAAAACTGCATTAGTAACTCTGTCCTCTGAGTCTCACACACACACACACACACCTATGACAAATTATAATGCTCTCTTTGCCATAAAGGTGAATTAAATATGAATTTCAACCTTTCCAACTAAGCACCCCTAATTTAAATCCCACCCAATACATAGAATGTCATCAATATTCTAGAATGGTAAAGGAGTTTTCAAACAGTTTTCTTGAGGTATTAAACTGGGTTTTTCAATACGTTTGTCAAAAGTTATTACTCTACAATTACTATTGTAATGGTATTTAATGAGTTAAATGTGACTATCAATCTTCTAAAGGGTATAGAAGATAAATTAATATTAGGACTTGAAGAAACAGAGCGGTAAGGGTAAACCAAAAAGAGAAGAATACATTGCTTGGAATCCTACCATTCAGGGGAGTGAGACAGAAGGATCATAAGTTCACAAGTTTGAGGCCAGCCTGGACTATACAGCAAGACAAGTGTCTTAAAAAAATTCATGGGCTGGAAATGTGGCTTAGTGGTAGATGCTTGCCTAGCATGCATGAAGTTCTGGGTTCAATTCCTCAGCACCACATAAACAGAGAAAGTCAGAAGTAACACTGTGGCTCAAGTGGTAGAGTAATAGCCTTGAGCAATAGAAGCTCAGGGACAGTGCCCAGGCCCTGAATTCAAGCCCCAGAACTGGCAAAACAAAAATTCATAGGACAAATAACTGAATTTTTCTGTCTTCAAGGCAAAAATGAGCTAAAGGTAGTTTAGTTATAAAACATAATGCTTTGCTTTCCCCAAGCAAAATGATTCCTCACATTGGCAGAAAACAAAAGACTTAGAAATCCACTGGCTAATATGGCACAGAAATATAAATCAGGAACTGGTTGCCAGTGGCTCATGCCTGAGTTCCTAACTACCCAGGAGGCTGAACTCTGAGAATGGCAAATTGAAGCCAGCCTGTGCAGCAACGTGGTGTGAGACTCATCTCCAGTTAACCACTAAAATATCAGAAGTAGATCTGTGGGTCAATTGACAGAGCATTAGCCTTGAGTGCAAAAACTCAGGGACAGTGCTCAGGCCCTGAATTTAAGGCCCAGGACTAGCACTGACACATACACAGGGAAGGAGAAGAGAAAGGAAGAGAAAAAGGGAAAGGGGAAGGGGAAGGGGAAGGGAAAAGAAAGCTGCCAGGTGCTGGTGGCTCAAGCCTGTAATTCTACCTACTCAAAAGACTGAGATCTGAGGATCATGGTTCAATGCCAGCCCTGGGCGGAAAGTCTAGGAGACTCTTATTTCCAATTAAAAGGCAAAAATCTGGAAGTGGAACTGTGACTCAAGTGATAGAGTGCCAGCCTTGAGCAAAATATCTAAGTGAGCTGGGCAATGGTAGCTTATGCCTATAATCCTAGCTACTCAGAAACTGGAGATCTGAGGACCACAGTTCAAAGCCAGTTCTGTCAGGAAGTTTATGAGACTCATCTCTCATTAACCACCTGAAAATTGTAAATGGAGCTGTGGCTCAAAGTGGTAAAGCATGAGCCTTAAGTGAAAGAGCCCAGGCCCTGAGTTCAAGCACTACAATAAAAATAAAAATAAAAATAGGGGCTGGGAAGGTGAGTGATAGAGCGCTTGCCTTGCATGCATGAGGCCCTGGGTTCGATTCCTCAGCACCACATAAGAAAAAAGAAAAAAGCCAGAAGTGGCGCTGTGGCTCAAGTGGTAGAGCGCTAGCCTTGAGCTGAAGAGCTGAGGGACAGCTCCCACGCCCAGAGTTTAGGCCCCATGACCGGACCCAAAAAAAAAAAAAAAAGTAAATAAATAAATAAATAAAACTTTTATAATTGTAGACATTTCATCAAGGTAGACTAAAGATACATTGCACTGAAACTTCCAGTGTTCTATGGAAAACAATAAATCTAACCCTAAGAGTTAAGTATATTACATTAATTTTATATAGGTCTTATTGTGGATATGAAAAGAGAACTAGAAAGTTACTATTAACTCCTAGTAGGCCTCTACTGACAGCAGACATTTGAATCTACTCACATCTTTGGGTTCTGTATTCATCTTCCCGGGCAGGAGCTGATCATTTGGTAGGCCTGCATTGGCTGCACCCCAAGGCTGTGGAGAATGCGGTGACTGTGGTGTTCCAGAGTGTTTTTGACTCTCAACACTGTCTTCCCAGGATTTGGGAGTCCCTGGCTGTTTTGAGTCCTGCTCTTTGCCTTTGGGAGTAGCCCACGACTTGCCGACATTCTGTTCACTCTGCAGGGAGGATGTCCAGGACTTTGGAGTCTGTTTCTTCGGCTCTTGTTCTTTCTGCAGTGGAATGGCCCAAGGCTTTGGTGTCTCCAGCCTCTTCTGCTCCTCTTCAGGGCGTCCTGTTTCAGAGTTTGGGGTTTCTTGCTTCCACTGGCTGGGAGGTGGCTTGGGCTTGGAGATCTCCTGCTGCTGCTTCTGTCCTTCCTGCACAGCCAACCTGAGCTTGGGAATCTCTTGTTTCCTCTGTTCTAAGGAACCCTGGTGCTTTGCAGGAGGCTCCCAGGACTTTGTGTGTCTTTCCTGTGTCTTCTCTTGAACATCTGGTTGACTAAGCATATCCCAACATTTAGGGAGATTTGGTTTCTTAGCAAAATCTGCTTCCCAAGATCGCTCCTCATCATGTTTGTTCAAATAATCTATTTCTGTCATGTAGCGTCTGTTCAAAAACTTAACCAGAAAAATAATTACTTGAGTCATAGGATTTATAGACCTTATATGTTCAGTCTATTCATATTAATGTATCCATTGGCCTGAGCTACTATGCAGACATGAAGCTTTTGTCTTTATTTGAAAATACTCACTGACTTCTTGTCCCTTTCTTTTTCTCTCAATTCACAGAAACTTTGACACTTCAAAAGCAGCAATTTATGGTTTAACTTACTACTACTAACTGCACAGTATGGTACCACAACTGTTTGATTTAGACCTGTAATTTACCCGGACTATTTTGCCTTTGCCAGCCATAGGACCTTTCACCTACTTAACGCCCTCACAC